>NC_068358.1:3652042-3952042 GCF_020536995.1 Dreissena polymorpha
GATCGTAAATTCATTCAAACCTCACGCGTTCAAATCCCCTATAACCTACCACGGAGGAAAATGGGGCCAGCTGGTGCAAACCCAAGCTTGGACCGAGACCTTCAATGCCCACACATTTACAGTGTAAAATACTCGCCTTGGACATGCCATGAAAACACGAAGACAATGCTGTCAGAAACCGAAATGAACTAAGATATTCAATTACTTATCATTAATTTCTCTTATCACCAATCGAAACTTGATGGCATTCAGTCAGAGTTAAATAGGAATAACTTGTTTTAAATGTTCGTGTATTTACGGTATTCATGCAGTGAAATTTTTAGTAGCTATTTTTAATTAAATATACACTCAATTAAACACGCAATCGGAAGTTCATATTTTTATATCGAATTTAAAGCTAGTAATTATATTAATTGTTGTATATTCGTAAACACAATATTTTAATTACTGTTAGGCATTATAAAGAAAATGTTCGTTTTCATGCCTATATTCCTTAACCTTTCCCCCATAAGAAGCAAAGTGAAAATGGCTTTCGCAACCATCATAAAACCAGAACAGACGGCGAGTTACTCGCAGTCTGTTCAGGTTTTATACGGTTTGCTGCTCATCAGTAACTAAGGGTTGGAAATGAAGCATTTACAACTTGAGTCTTGTAGTAAAAAAGGTCTTAAATTAAATGCAAGTTTCTAAGGGACTACAAATGGATGAAAATACGCATCTTAAGGGGTAAAGGTTTCAAACGAATCCGTGTACAAAATATGTACGGGTATATGATTTCTTTCTTGTTGTAGATAATTTAATTAAGCACAAAAATGATGTGTTTAAATAAATAACAAACAAATAGAGAAATCATATAGATCGAAATAATCATATTTAACATTTAAAGTGTAATTTTTTTAAGTGTACAATGCATTTAAGCTAATACACATAACTTTCTCCTAACACACGTTTTAATGAAAAACATATTCTAAGTTTGCCTACATTATGCATAGAAAATTAACTTGTTCTTAATGTTATTAAGTATTTATCAACACGCGTATTTGATTGAACATGTATCAAATTCGCTTAAATACAACAACAACAACATTTATCAGCTTAAGCATACAATTGCTTTTAGCCATATGCAAAACACTCAAGTGTAATGGCATGATTGATAATTATTATCAAAATAAGGTACTGATTGAAGTTAACACAGACTGACTGACTGAAGTTAATAAAATAATGAAACAAAAAACTCAGTGTACTACATAATTAGGTTCAATTTAACATTGACTATTTCGCATATAATAACAATATGAAAATTAATGAACACAAAAAATTCATTCACACACAAAGGTATAATCGAAAGCAAAGATGTACTTTTAATTTCAAATAAGTTAGCGCGTGTGTTAGTGAACGGTAAATTACAAATATCTGATCAACTAAAAGTATGACACGAGTTTTGATCATTATCGTTTTTATCGTTTGCAATACAGCATATCGCAACTAATGTAACATAAAACAAGTTCGATATTGAGTTTCTTTTTTTATTATGATTAGTGAGCTTTTTGAAAGAATATGTCAATATTTAATAATACTTTATCACCAGATATATTTAACCTCGTTGAATTGCCAGTAAACAATTACCTAGTTGGCTTTATTAGTAAGATGTGGACATACAAAAATCAGTGGTTACCCGTGTATACTTTGTGAGGCATTAATAACGCATTCTTAATTGATTGAATTGTTTATATTAAATATATTTAAGTCTATTTATTATTCGATCATAAAACGCCTTTAAGTTGATACAAAAAAGGATTAATCGCCCAGATAACGTAGTTCATGAACTGTGGATATAGTCCGCAATCTAAATGCAACTAATGTCGTTGGAATCGGAATATTTTCTCTTTATAATTGTTCATCTGTACAAAGTCAACGAGTTTTGGTTAAAAAAAGTCAAGGCCATCGTGGTTTAAATTACATGTATATGCGTTTATATTCACACATGTTGTATTTTACAGATACAACTGTACGAACTCAAAATCGAATTTTCTTTCTAATTGTTTTTTTTTTTCACTTCGGTTTTATCGAAATATTAGTATATAGAACAAAATTGTATTAAATAAATTTTAACAGGTAAAACGTAAATTAGTAATTCCCAAGTCATATGCATATATTGAGATGTCGATAGGGAGTGACACATACACCAATACAATTTTTATATTTGCAGTTGTCAGTTTTATTGTCACGACTCCTTTTATTTCTCTGTTGTATAAATATTCCATTGGTCTAAAAATTATCAGAAACTGATGTTAATAGTATATGATCGTGTATTTTTGAAGAAAATCATTTAATCAATTATTCCTGATGTCAAGCATGATCTGAAAAAAAGGTTTGCAAATGAAATACGTACTGTATTTAGCTTAGCTCCCGAATGGGGCTTGGTAATTACTACGATATTTCATTCTGTGCACTCATTAATTTTAGATCATATAAGTATTGTTGTTCAGTAACCTGATATACGCTTTGACGAAAATATTTAAATTGTTTTCGAAATTTACCGTTAAACACGTACATATTTAAAGCTTTAAACAAGCCGTCTTTCCAGCAGTGGAATTGTTAGCTGACTTTAATGCCTTGCATTCCAACCCGCAAGGTATCAAGATCAGTTTGCGGTCAGTTACAGAAATCGTTATATAAACGCTATCGCGTAAACTATGTGCACTTGAAGTTTATTTTGATCAGAAAGTTACTAAATAAAGATCTTCGACGATATTATTATGGTATGTCAATCATAGATTTTTAATGTGTTTTCAACAAATGCATGATAAGGACCAATTTTGATTAATTTAATTAGAAATACTTATCCATTTAGACCAATCTATTGCATGAGCACGATGATTCACGATACTATTAATAATGGAATCAAATTAGATTCAAGTGTTGCCGGCTGACCTATATGCTTTCATTTATTTTCATGCTTCTTATGTTTTTCTATTCTGTAAATATAGATATTTGAGTAATAATATCTAATAAAGCGAAATAAGTAACGAAATCTGGCGCAAAACCCCGTAATTGGCTTGTGATGCAGCTAAGAACTGCGCAGAAAAAACGGCATTCGCTATTTTGATCTCATAGCTATAACTTTTGATTGTTAATAAACACCGACCAAAATCAACGCCGTATTTAAAAAAATATATTTCTTGTTTGTGGTACTTTGACTCCGTTGCATTAATTTTGTTCTATTTCTCGGAAAATCAGCGAGTGTTATGTTATAATTTCATAAGTTTTTTAAATTTTACCTGAGTATTAGAAATCCTTGAATCTTACACCGAACACTTCGCAAAAGAATCGTTTCAGCATTACCGAAACTTCCCGAAATACGTTAATAAATCTTGCAAATACATCCCGGTGGATACAATACAATATCTTCAGACACTCGAGGTGGTCAACTACTATCGGCTTGCCGTGGTATGTTTTGTAAAGCTACTGAGTCTTTAATATCAAGAAAATTGAACGCTTTTCATATACAATTAATCATATGAGCTGTGTGTTGCTCGCCTGTTTGGCGCATTGGTTTGTTGCAAGTACACTCTCTCCACTGCCTGGGGGGCAATCATAAGCTGGTTTTAAAAGGGCATAGGTTTCTTGGATCCTTCTTATAGCTTAAGGGCGTGTTCAACGTGAGAACTGCGTGGTAAAGGTGTTCAATATAGCAAATACCAACACAAAATAAACATTTATAAAATTTAAATATTTTGCAACCTATCAAGTTCACTCTACTGAAAACTTACACACATTTTATTTCGTGAATTTCAAGAATAATATATATCGATATATGGTGTGTAAGAACGCAAATGCCCTCGCCGTATGCGTACATTTCCTCCATATTTGCAGTAACTAGTGAATCTATTTAGTCGTACATTTCCTCCATATTTGCAGTAACTAGTGAATCTATTTAGTCGTACATTTCCTCCATATTTGCAGTAACTAGTGAATCTATTTAGTCGTACATTTCCTCCATATTTGCAGTAACTAGTGAATCTATTTAGTCGTACATTTCCTCCATATTTGCAGTAACTAGTGAATCTATTTAGTGCGTACATTTCCTCCATATTTGCAGTAACTAGTGAATCTATTTAGTGCGTACATTTCCTCCATATTTGCAGTAACTAGTGAATCTATTTAGTCGTACATTTCCTCCATATTTGCAGTAACTAGTGAATCTATTTAGTCGTACATTTCCTCCATATTTGCAGTAACTAGTGAATCTATTTAGTCGTACATTTCCTCCATATTTGCAGTAACTAGTGAATCTATTTAGTCGTACATTTCCTCCATATTTGCAGTAACTAGTGAATCTATTTAGTGCGTACATTTCCTCCATATTTGCAGTAACTAGTGAATCTATTTAGTGCGTACATTTCCTCCATATTTGCAGTAACTAGTGAATCTATTTAGTCGTACATTTCCTCCATATTTGCAGTAACTAGTGAATCTATTTAGTCGAAGTCATTTGCTTAAGGCTTTTTCGTACGACGATTACTACGTGGCACATCATTAAAAGCATTTTCGCTGGTCATTTACTCACCATTTCATACTTTTGTTTCATAAGAGAGACTGGCATAAGAAGAAACTTTATAATGAGTCCAGAATGTCGTAATTAATTAGTAAACTTAAAAAGGATACTATACCTTGTTTTCATGTCTTTAATACGTTGTAAGAGACGATTGTAAGAGATGATAAACTGAAAAGATATCCGTACACAACAAGGAACTCAATATTAAGTGATCTTCTTAGATGCACAGCGCATATGATTAATTGTTTATGAAAAGCGTTCATGTTTTTATATAAAAGACTCAGTAGGTATACAAAATGAATATTGCAGCGACCTCTGTACCTACCTGCATCAACCAGACCCCAGTCTCATCAAAAACGACTGAAATACATACTTGAGTTGGAGGAGGTAGGTGCTGTTTAAAGCCATGACAATCTGCGGGAGTTAACAACGTCCCTTCTGAGCTGATGAAGCTCGTAGGAGAGGCAATAGCTGTAGCAATGGCGAAAATAATTTTAACGATCTGGATGGAGAAAACTCTGGATGGAGAAAACGTGTTTGGAGCAGTGGACCCAGTATCTGGTCATCTCTCTATCGGAAAAAGGCAACCTCAAGATAATTATCGCACAATCAATCAGTCTTATCAGCCAACAGTCTATCGATCGGGCGTTAACGGGTTCGATCCCCACAGTGGGAGCGTTCTTTAAATCATTCTTAAGACAGCAAGAACTGGTTCTATAACAAGGATATGGACTCGGTAGCGGTTCAATAAGCCTTAAGCTTTCGATGTAATCGAGCTGAAAGAAATAGGTTTAAACTTATAAGCCATCCCAACAAAGGCATGCTAAGCTTCATCCTTAACCGATTGGAAAGTTACGTGTAGGAACAGCTTGCAGAAGAACATTCTGGATTCAGAGTATGGTTGACCATTGTGGAAGAGATCTTCAATTGCAAAGTCATCGTTGGAAATACCTGCAGCACCAACGTGAGCTCTTCAACAACTTCATCGATTTCAAAAAAGCTTTCGACTGCACGTGGCATAATGGCCTACGTTTGGTTCTGAGCGACTGCAATGTTGGCACTAGGCCGGTGCAGATCATTCAAGAAACGCCAGCGGTGCAGTAGTTCTCAATAGATAGAAGGGTGACCATCAATAATGTCTGCTCTCGCCCGTCCTGTATAGCCTGTTTTTCTTTGGAAAATAACGCAGAAAACTCTTCAAGACCACCACACCTCTATCTCCATCGTTGGAAAAACCATCTCCAACTTCAGATTCGCTGATGAAATTGACCTTATGGGCGGCACCAGCAGTGACCTCCAAGTACTCACAAACATACTCTAGGAAAGAGTAGCAGCATACTTGAGGGGGTCAGCAGGGAGAAATTTAAGAATATGATGAACAGCACGGACAACACCAGTGCAGACATTACCATGAATGGCATGAAGCTGAAAGAAGTGAGCAGATTCAAGTACGTGGGGGCAACCATGTCCCAGGATGGTACCAGTAACGCTGATAACAGAATAATGTTGGCTATGGCGGCCGCATATATAGCAAGACTGATAACAGGGGGGATAACATGTCTATCAGCTTCTCCGCCAAATACAGTTCCCACGTAGTCACCATCCTACTGTACGACAGAGAGACCTGGACGCTTCACCTGGAAACAGAACGCAGATCGAGTGCGAGCTATGCAACCACAAGGCCACAACACGGGCTCATTTCCGAGAACATCTCAAAACACACAGCGAGGTAAAAACACACGTTTGCCATGTGTGCAAAGCCGCCTATAAACATATAAGTTCACTGTATAGGCACTATGGGCAAAAGCACAAATGACGTGTATACAGTGGTTTTACCTGTTTGTGATTTATTTGTGATTTACCCGTGATTTATTTGTGATTTACCCGTGATTGAATTGTTGCGATAAAAGCATAATCATCAGATCTCAAGTATAATTAACATTTGAACCGTATCTGTTTATACCACGATGTTTACTTGTTGCGTTTTTTTTTACTTTTTATTGTTTTTTTTTTAATGTTTTGTTAATGCCACAGGTGGTTAGCGTGTGGCTATGATATTAATTAGTGAAAACATCATTTTGAATGATAAATAATCATATTATAACGAACAATTAACTTTTCTGAAAAAAAAAAATTCACTATCAAATATATATATATTTGATAGTGAAATTTTTTTTTTCAGAAAAGTTAATTTTTCGTTATAATATGATTATTTATCATTCAAAATGATGTTTTCACTAATTAATATCATAGCCACACGCTAACCACCTGTGGTTAATGCTACTGTTATATTATAGCAGTTGTGATTTGTATTGTGATTAAAATGTAATTTTATAATTGTGATTAATGCTTTATAATCAGATCTCAAGCATAATTAACATTTGAATCGTATCTGTTTATACCACGATGTTAACTTGTTGCGTTTCTTTTCTTTTTATTGTATTTTATTATTTTGTTAACGCTACTGTTATATTATAGCAATTGTGATTTAGATTGTGATTTTACATGTGATTCAATGATGCCATTTAACATTGTTGCATTAATTAAAATTATTAATAAAACATACACTGCGTTGTGTTAATTTCTGAATCAAAATCTTGAACAATCTTCGTTGTTCGTTAACTGCATGGAGCAATTCAAACGTAAAAAGCAAAGACAACTGAGCATTTGTGTAATATTATACTTTGCTTTTATCCAAAATTTCTCAATTATCTATGTGACACACAATGCTTAATGCCGAAATATAAAATGGAGTATTAAATTAGGGCAGTTTAAATATTGTACAGTTTTGGACAAAAATAGAGTTATTAAAACAACGTTTAAATCAATGCTGTTTAACGCTTCAATTAATTATTTGCAAGCAATTATGATCGGATTCACAAAGGCAACAATAAACACATACCATTAGCATTTATTTGAGTGAGATAAATATTCAGCACAATTGTGTCGTGTACTGAGAAAACTGGGCATAATGCATGTGCGTAAAGTGTCGTCCCAGATTTGCCTATGAAGTCAGCACAGGCTAATAAGGGGAGACATTTTCCACGTAAAGTGTCGTCCCAGATTTGCCTGTGCAGTCAGCACAGGCTAATCAGGGACGACACTTTCCGCCTAAACCAGATTTTCGCTAAGAAGAGACATTATTTAAACGAAAAATTCCATAAAAGCGGAAAATGCCGTCCCCGATTAGTCTGTGCGCGCTGCACAGACTAATCTGGGATGACAAATTTGCGCACAAGCATTATGCCCAGTTTTCTCAGAACACGACACAATTTACTTAAATACGGGAAAAATAACACACTATGCACATGAATAATTATATATATCTCGCTCAAGTCAAGCTACTAAAACACGGAATTCTTCAGAAAGGCGGTTTCTTATCAAATTTCTTCCATGTCTAGTCCAAGTCTGTACGTAGGCAATAACTTGCTTTCGTTTCTCCTCGCACAGTCCCACCGTACACCTAAAGTTCCCCTGGCAACGGCATTTCGACTCGAGTCCATTTTGGCCTCTTTTGCCTTCGGCTTCACACGCAGTCTCCCCGGGTTGTCGAACTCGTGGTCACTAATATTGAAATAAATACAAATAAATACATTACTACAGTTGAAATAACATGTGTTTTTTCTTTTAAATTTTACTTAAAATATTCCGAATGGACATATTACATGTATTTCCATAATAACAGTTTATGCACGACTAAATAAGCTTTACGGACAAACAAAATTACCGAATATCGGAAGAGCTCTTGATGTTTGGTTCATCTTCACCTTTGCCATCGACGTTATATTGACCAACGAGTTTGTACACATTCTTTTTCGAGGTTGTATAGAAGAAGTGCGTCAAAGTTTTAACAATAGTTTGGGTTGGAATCTAAATGCATCGGAGGTCAATTTACGGCATAATATGAAATAAACACGACTTATAAGCCTGTTATCCGCGAGTGACTATATGAAAATGGAATGATAACATTTTTAATAGTTTTAATTTCTGATGAATTACCTGTAAACATATATTTATTTTCTAATAACATTTCACATAAAATGCATTTACAAATACCTTTCAGGGTCAACGGACAGTACGAAAACTATATGCCGCCCGTTGGGGGCAAAAAAAAAAGACAAGGTTGGTCGCCATATTTTTAACTGACACTTTTGCGATTGTTCCAAATATATAGGCAACATGTTTTCTGTATATGAAAAACAACTTGGGAAAAGGTGTTTTTTGAGAAACGGTAGATTGGAAAAAAAATAGACGGAACTATTTTTGCAAGGCGAATTCAACTTGGCACATCACAAGTTCTGGAGTCGGCACAAAGGTCAATATCTGTCGGGTTATACAAAACTGTTTGCGCTTAACCGCAAAAATTTAGTTTTGATGCATTTTTTAAGTTTTCAAGAGTGTGTATGGGTAAAAATTAAACCATACTCTATCTAGTTTTCAGTCAAATTTTCATAGAAACGTAAAACTGTTATAAACTAATCTTATCTTGTTTAAATCATTATTACGAATGGGGAGCGCAAAAAGGCAGTGTAGTATATTGTCATTAAAGGGGCCTTTTCACAGATTTTGGCATTTTTTAACTTATTCATTAAATGCTTTATATCGATAAATGTAAACATTGGATCGTAAAATCTCCAGTAAAAAATCAAGAATAAAATTAAAAAAAGGAAAAGAACATTGCCCGGACCAGGTTTCGAACCAGTGACCCCTGGAGTCCTGCCAGAGTCCTGAAGTAAAAACGCTTTAGCCTACTGAGCTATTCCGCCGAGTACACATGTTGAACGTATTTTATACCTTATATAAGCAATCTTCGTAGTTTCACAAAATTTAACGACAAAAACAGAACTCTCCAAATTATTCAATCGTTTCGCGTTGCAACGCTTTATAATTTTTAGGTTTTAAAATCGTCAAAAGATGCATATAATGGCTCTATTAGACCATGGTAAATGTTCAGTATTACTGTTTCCTCACAAATATCATAACTAAAACGAAAATTTGCGAATCTGAAACAACTTTTTTCAATTTTGTCAATTTACCAAAGCGTGAAAAGATCCGTTTAAGTGACTATAACTATAAACATATATAATTATGTTCGCACAACTATGTTCCATATAAATGCATACTTGTTTATTAATTTAACAAAAACTGTTCTCGGTAATATAAGTATTAAATTACTGACCCTTCACCCTCACGGACGAAGAGTCTTATTTATGGTAACATTATGTCTGAATTTCGATTCAGAAGTTTCTTATTAGTGCAGATTATGTTTATCTGTTCTGTTTAAAGATCTTAAAACTTTACTTTTATACATTGTACACGGCTGAACGCACACAGGGCAGGGCACAGAATTACACGAAGACAGTAAATAGACACGAACTATTAAAGGGACACACACATTGAAAATAATTGAAGGATATTGTTTGACAACATAGAAGTTACCAATTCTATACTAATAACAACTAGTCGTTCTAGCCGAATATCGACTTGCCGTGCTTGCCTTGAATTTCGTTGCTTGTCGTGTTAGCCAAAGGGTTGATGTACATTAGAAATGTCTTTAAGTGGTGTTTTCAGGTAATTTTTTCGGACAAAACACATTTTATATGGAATTAATCACGTCCGCACATATTGGTTCACTGCAAAAAGGAATATAAAACAGATATTTTGGACGATTTCAAATGTGCTTGTCGTGCTTGCGTGCCTTGTAACGTAAAAAATAGGAATTTGCCTCGAATGATATACTAAACTACTCATCTGGTTTCAACTATTTATATAACCGGGAATAGTGCTCAACTTTTCCTTAGCCTGCGCTTTATTTCGTCAAAAAAGAGTAAATAATAAGATACGTGGATTTGAAATTTCTAAGTGGGGCCAATGTTGACAAATTTCTACTTAGCGTGCTAGCCAAAATGACGTCACAAACCACGTGGTATGGCCGGATGATACAGGATCAATTTATATAAGCCATCCGCAGTGTCACAACATGTTACAAAAACAACAGGCACACTCAAACTGCAATCGTTTCTGCTTTGTTTCGTCTTATGATTTTAATTAATATGTATTGACGATTTCTCATAAAATCAAATTTACTTTCAGTAGAGTCTATGTTATAAGTGTTATTTCGCTGACTGTTAAAGGGCATTTTTTTTACTGAATGTCTTAATGTGGGGAAATTGTCATTTACACAATATGTAAACAAGTTCCTTTCACGACGAATATAAATCTGCTTGTTTAAACATAATGTTAAAATTCTATTTTGAAGCAATTACAAATTTGTGAACACGTCCCTTTAAATACAATGTTATCTTTAATGAATTTATGCCAGGCGGCGTGCAGAGACGTTTGTACACACATACATGTAGTCATAACTGGTTTACAAGATGGCAAGCTCGCAAGAAAATGTCGGGATAATTGGAAGGTATCAGTTTATAAACATATTAAGACTTACACTATTTAAAAAAATATTGTAATAATAATAATAATATACATAATATAATATACATTAGTTTGCTAAAATATAAAGATCATCTATTGGCATACTTAAAGTTAGTGTTGTAATATGAATGTTATACGTGTTAACCGATACAAGCATATATACATGTATTAACATGAATTTTGCATGATATTAATGATTGCTTATGGGTCTAACGTAATTTGATGTGCATCATGAATTTTGGTTACACCTTAAGAATAAGAATACCTTTATTGGGTTACATTTTAGAAGCGCTACTAGAAAAGGGCGAACGTAATAACACGTACCATTTACCAAACCTTCTGGTGAAAAACTGAAACGCTCATTAGATATAATATACAAACATACATCGTTTGTAACAGAAAGTGTGCACGTGGCACAGCATTTAAGCATCTGAATTGTTTTAATAAGTATGTCTCCGCGCGTGCACTGAATACTAGTTAGGCAACTTTATATTATGTTTTGGTCACGTTCCGTTGTAATATTGATGTAGCTTTATGTTAGTACTTTTAGTAATAACCAAAACTCCAATAGCAATGCCAGCATAATCAAAGCATCTAAAGCGACACAATATTAATCAAAGCACATGTGGCAATACTTGAAATAATCGAAGCACCGAGATATACACTAGAAATAATCAAAGCACCGAGATCAATAGCAAGAATAATCAAAGCACCGAAAGCATTCCTATTAAAATCAAAGCACTGAGAACAATAATAGAGTGATCACAGCACCGGGAGCAATACTAGAAAAAATTCAAGCACCGGGAGCAATACTAGAAATAATAGAGAACAGAGATAAATACAAGAAATAATCAAAGAACCGAGAGCATTCGTAGAAATAATCAAAGCACCGAAAGCATGCCTATAAATAATCAAAGCACCGAGAGCATCAATAGAATATAAAGAAGTGAAACTCCAGCTGCTGGAGTAGTATTGAATTATTATTATAAACAATTAGTAGGTCTTTATTTAAGGCAAGTGACCGATTGCCAAAACAGTACAAAACAGGACAATACAGCACCATACAAAACAACATAAACACAAATAAGAATAAAGCTGGGGTCTCAGCCTTGGAACGGTCAATGCAAAGCTTTGGGGGTTTAAACAGGTTTTGGAGCGCTCAACCTCACACTTGGCCCAGAAATATTCATAATACATGTACGTGTAAATAAAATTTAACAATAATAAAAAGGAATTAAAACGCATTCAATTTAATTACCATTTAATTACTCAATGGTATTGAAGATACCAGAGCAACAGAGTTACAACTTTTTGAGGAACGATGGAATGAAACTATGAAAAAGTGTAAACTTCATTCCTTCTTTATGGAAAAAGGTTTAAGAATATAGCATCATGAAGTTTATATTTCAGATCATCATCGCACAAATATAGGAAGAAGCAGCAATAATGGGTGTAAAAGTTCCATATTACATTGCTTGGTTGTTTATGTACTGCTAAAAAATAAATCAAACAAGAAACGCCTGTCACAGAGAAAATAAAAATAAAATTATAAACTCAATGACCTATGCATGTAGATAACAACTTGGAAAGTTGGTCGTATGACGTCACAAAAATCCATGTACCCAGGAACAGCGAAAGAGTTATGACGTAATTGACGCGCGAAAACACAACGACGTGAACAAAATCCAGGGGCAGTACTGTAAAGTTAAAATAAAAATATTAATAGGGCGGTACTGCATATTAAACTACTAATAAAACAAGTTAAGGTGATTAAATATTAAGAATCAAATGTATAAAAAATAGTAATTCCATTTAAGCGACATTATTGGAATCAAACAGTATATAGGTGTTTCGACAACTGACGACAGAAATGATTTGATGTAAGATGTGTGTCTAAATGTAGTTTTCATGCAGATTTGTGCATACGACACAAATACACAATTATGCTCAAATGTGAAAAATGCCCATAATATCTAATTATTCCAAATTTTTATGCGAAGAAAGATATAGAGAAACAAAAACCATCAAGCACGTGTTTTTAAGTACATCAGCAGCATATCCTTTTGATAAAAACGAGTAAATTAAATTGAAATGTTTAATATGAACATTTTCTTTAACATATTTTAATTTCCGGACACGCTTCAAAACATCTCCATAAAATGATGGATGGGAAATTCCATTATTTAAATGCCATTTTAAAGAAACATTATATTTTGAAATTAAATCACCATACTTTGAGTAAAATTTAGCGAATTTACTTCTTCAGTTATGATACAAAAAGCCTTGTTTTAGCAATTTCTTTGTTAATAAAAGATTACGATCATTAAAATCTTTAATACATGAACATGCTCTGGCATAACGTACCAACTGTGAAATGTAAATACCATAGGAAGGACCTTTAGGGATGTTGCCATCTAGGAACGGAAAATTCACAATTTCAAAGTTAAAGTCGTCCCGTTTGTCGTATAAACTAGTTTTAATCATATTATTACTAATAGTAAGATGTAAGTCTAAATACGCAGCGTCTGTATTGGATTGAGACGATCTATTTAAGACTAGTTCGTTAGGGTAGATTTTGTGAATATATTGTTTAAATAATGGATTATCTAAATTAAGTATGTCATCAATGTACCTACTAGTAAGGTTAAAACATTGAATCAAATCTACTTGTTTAGTTTTAGATAATTCTAACATAAATTCGCTTTCATAACAATATAAAAAAAGATCAGCTATAAGTGGGGCACAATTAGTACTCATAGGAACACCAATAATTTGTTTAAATATTTTACCATTAAATTCAACAAACAAGTTATCCAGAAGAAAACTAAGTGCTGCACAAAAGTCTAGACCAGTCCAAATGATGTAATTATCTAATATCTGATTAGTAAAAAAAGCTGTTTTAGTGTTTAAAGCTAGATATGAACACTTCTTTCTAGCAAAAGTTTTTTCAATCAAAGAAAACAAGTTTGGATTTTATTAAAGCGTGAGGAAGCGTTGTATATAGTGTAGAAAAATCATAAGTACTTACCTGTGACACCTTATATTTTTCTTTTCAATTTTATCAATAACTTCTAAGGAGTTTTTTATTGACCAAAATAGGTTATTATTACTATTTTCATAAACTTTATTACATTATTTAGCTATATGATATCTAATAGCACTCAATGCAGATGTAAGATACACTGATAATTGCTTGGTGGTACAAGACACTGAATTAGCGATAAAACGACTTTTATATGGCGTTTTATGTAGTTTAGGAATCCAGTAAAGTGATGGCAATTTCTTATCAGTAATATTGACTATTACATTTAATTTTTTGCATTCGGCAATATGGCCGGCAATTATTTCATTAGGTTGCTTATTGTAATCACAATATGATGTAGTTTGTGAAAGTTCTTGTGAAATAGTTTGAACATAAAACACTCGTCATATTATTATAACATTATTAGCAGCCTTATCAGCCGGAACAATGACGAATTTAGATTTTAAGTCTTCAAGCAATTTACAAAGATTTTGTTTATTAAATTTAAGTGAATGTGGTAAAGCCAAAGGATTTGTATCATAACAATATATTTTATTCATGGCCATACTTAATATGTTTTTTTCCAATCATTGGCATTTTCCTTCCTGCACCATTTAGTGTAATAATCCTGTAAGGATGTTACTATTTTCTTAATGCAGTCATCAAAATCCACAGGAATAGGCGATCTATACTTAGGGCCTCTGCGTAGTAAATTTCTAAGGTTTTTATTTTTAATGAAATTAAGGTCCCCAGTAATAACATGTCCAACTGGACCATATATATATTTGGAACTAGAACAGTCACATGATGTAGGACAATTTCTTATTACATAAATATCTGTGGAAATAGAATTATAAATAAAAACGATACTTTTTACAGGTTTACTATATTTGTAGCAAATAAGTGGTGATTCAGTATTGCGGAAATAAGGGGGAATCAACCGACGTACATTTTTATCACTGAATCAAAGCACCGGGAGCGATACTAGAAATACTCACACCGAGAGAAGTACGAGAAGTGATCAAACCACTGAAAGTTGTACTAGAAGTAGTCAAAGCACTGAGAACAGTACTAGAAATTACCAAAACACCGAGAGCAGTACAATAAATAATCGAAGCACCGAGAGGGACACTATAATAATCAAAGAAGCGATAGCGGCATTAGAATAATCAAAGCACCGAGATCAAAACTAGAAATAATAAATGCAACGATAGAAGAACTAGATTAAATCCAAGCACAGGGACCAACACTAGAATAATCAAAGCGCGGAGAGTAATAACGGAAATAATCAAAACACCGAGAACAGAACTATAAATAATCGAAGCATCCGGAGAAACATTATAATAACCAAAGCATCAAGAGCATACCTAGAATTCATAAAAGCACCGAGAGTAGAACTATAAATAATCAAAGCACCGATAATTATTTTAGAATAATCAAACCACCGAGGGCAATACTGGAAATAAATTAAAAAACCGAAAACAGTACTAGAAATAATCAAAGGGCCGAGAGGAACACAAAAATAATCAAAGCAAATAGAGCAATACTGGAAATACAAAATACCGAGACCAGTACAAAAAATAATCAAAACATCAAGAGCAGTACTAGAATGTATCGATGCACAGAGAGCAGCGCTAGAAATAATCAAGTAAAAAAGAACAGTACTAGAAATAATCAAAATACCGAGAGCATTACTAGACATAAAGCATCGAGATCAGTACAAGAAATAATCGAAGCACCGAGAGCAATACTATACCTAATTAAAGCACCGGGAGTAGTACTTGAAATAATCAAAGTATCGAAAGCAACACTATAATAATCAAAGCACCAAGAGTAATAATAAATTGAATAAATCAAGCACCGAGAGCAACTCAGAGGGGGTAATCACGTGATTATCACGATGGCGACGTCCATGTCATTGCAAGTATTTTTCGCCGTTTAATACCCTTTATTACTTTGTATTATTTTTTTGAATTCCGCTCACTTTCCAGCCATATTAGCAAGAAAGTTAATTGCGTTTATTTCATAGTAATATTCGCTCTGTATATCGACTTTACCCTCTGCGGAATTTCTTAGCGGGATGCCGTTATTAGGGCTCCAGAAAATTTGCGGGAAGTAAAGTCGAGATAAAAAGCGAATTTAAATACAAAATAAACCCTAATCACCCTTTTACTGGTATGGCGAAAAAGTGAGCGTCATTTAAAAATGAACAAAAGTAATAAAGGGTATAAAACGGAGAAAAATAACTGTCTCGACATGGACGTCGCCATCTTGACTACCACGTGATTACCCCCTCTGAACACTCGAAATAATAAAAGCAGCGAGAACAGTGTTAGAAATAATCAAAACACAGAGGGCAACAAAAGAAATAATCAAATCACCTAGAGCATTACTTAAAATAATCAAAGCACCGAGCGCATTACTAGTAGCAATCAAAGCACCGAAAACAGTGTTATTCGCCCGTCGACTCGACGTGGACAACTCTAATCCTTTACACCCTGGATTTGCTAGGAAAGTCATGAACAAATGGGAATGAGCGGGATGTCACCAGGAGGGTCGGTAGCACCGGCCTGTCGGGCGAGCATCTTCTTCTCTGCGGCAGATTTTCTGTTCTCTTACGTCTTGGCGCCTTTGTAGATGGAAGAGCGCCAGGTGGTGCGATCAATTGCGGGCTGTTTCAATGTAATGGATTGATTGAACACGCTTTCAGTGAGGCTTTGAGAGTTTGTTTAAGGGCGTTTCTTTTTCCAGCCGTATGACCACAGGCACTGGTTCAGCTCGCCATAAAAGAGTTATTTGCACAGCCTCTCGTCATCTATACGGGCTACGTTCCCTTCCTAGCATCAAGATAGTGACGATACTGGGGAGACCTGCCATAGCGAATACCTCTGTGTCTGGAGTTTGTTGTGGTTACTTGATGCCGAATATCTTTCTAAGACTTGTCGCGTGAAAATGGTTCAGTTACCTGGCATGGTATTGATACACTGTCCATGTTTCAGATGCACAGAGCAGCGTATGGAACACCACGACACTGTATACTTTCAGCTTGGTCTTGCTGGTGATGCCTCCTCTTCTGTTCCGATCATTCGGGTATAGCAAGCCAAAGGCGGAGCTGGCTGTGGCTATACGTATGTTCACTTCGTTATCAATGGTGTCATTCTCAAAGAGTGTGCTACCAAAGTAGTTGAAGCGGTCCACATCGTTGAGTTTCTGGCCATTGACAATGAATTTGGGTCCAACGTAAGGCTTTCCAGACGAGGGCGGATGGAGGACTTCAGTCTTCTTTCAGCTGATAGTAAAACCAAACATATTACAGGCGTTGGATAAACATGTCAATACTGCGTTCCATATCGACTTCTGAGACAGCGTTAAGGGCATAGTCATCAGCGAACAGCAGAACTCTGATAATAGCTGCCTGTACCTTGGTTTTGCCTTGAGCCTCCGCAGGTTCAACAGTGTGCTGTCTATGCGGTTTCTAATGTTGAAACCAACATCCTGGTCTCTGAAGGCGTCTATTAGCATGGCCGAAAACATGAGGCTGAACAATGTTTGAACTCGTTTGAAAGGGGGAATGGGTCGGATGACCCTCCGCTGCACTGGACTTTGCTCTGCATGCCCTTTTAAATTGTCGTACCAGCGTGATGAATTTCTTAAGGCATCCTTACTTAACCATGACCTTCCACAAACCCTCTCTGCTTAATATGGCAAAAGCCTTTGTAAAGTCGACATTAGTGGAGAAAAGATCAGTGTTTTGTCCCTTACATTTCGCCTGGCAGCAAACACCATGTCAATGGTTACTCGTTACCTGCGGGATCAACACTGACTTTCAGGTAGGAGTCCTTGTTCAAGGTAAGGAATCAGGCGATTAAGCAAGATCTTTGCAATGATATTCCCTGCAACGGAGAGCAGGGAAACAGTTTTCGAAGGCCTGTTTGGGTTGTTACCTTTGCGCTTGTTCAAATGCATGATGGAAACGTCTTTGAATTCTTGGAGAATGGCCGATTGCTCCCACATTAGGAGAAACATCTGCTGGAGCCAGACAGTAATGGCTGTCCTTTTATTGTAAACTTCAGATGGGATGGCATCAGTACCCGCCGGAACATTGCCATTGGAGAGAAGGCGTATAGCTTTCTGTGTCTCAAGTAAGGTTTGGGGATCATCCAGCCCCTCACTGTGGGGAGGTGATTAATGGCTACGCCATTTATGCTTGAAGTGCAGTTTAGAGTTTTGTCAAAGTGTTCGGCTCACCTCATTACGATCTTTTCTTTCTCCGTGGAGAGATTTGCCGTCTGAACGGAGGAGGGGGTTTGATCCTGAAGATGTTGGGCTGTACACTTCGTTCAGGGCGTCAAAGAATTTCTTATAATTGCGCCGGTCTGCATAACCCGTTAACCTACTGAGGTAGGCTTGATAGAGTTGGTGTTTCTCACCCAATTTTCTTGATGCTTTTAGTCCTCGAAGTTCTCATTTAACCAGTCCTTGTGTTTCTTGGTTTGGGACCCAAATATGTTTGAGTATGCATCAGCTCTCTGAGTGAAGGGCAATCTGTCTCCACATTCCGTCTGGACAGGTAGATTCCAAGCGCTCTACCAAAGTATTAATGAAAGGCTGCTTGCAACTGGTGGTCTTCAGCTTGGCAATGTTCAAGCGTTTCGATGTCTTCTTCTCATGCGGACATCGTTTGGGCTCTCTGTTCAGCAATCGGCACGGCAAATGAACACCAATGCATCCTGACTGTCCTTTCCTCTCACGACAACATAGTCAATAGATGATAGTGCTTTTTTCGAGTGTGTATCCATGACATTCGGTTACGTGTTGGTAAGCTGAAGACATTGTTTTTGATCAGCATTTCATGCTCAGCGCATGTCTGAAGCAAAATAATACCATTGCTTTTGCAGTGGCCCACTCCATTGCATCCGTCCCAGGCAATGTAGGCAGTGTCGACTCTTGCATTAAAGACACATAACAAGATGAGCTTGTATGGGGTGCTTAAGACGAGGTAGTACCTCTGGTGATGGACATGTCGTTCTCTACAGGGGGTATTTCGTCCGTCATTGGTCCCCTCCTGTAACGTCGGCCTAAGCACGTGGAGACTGTATTCGGTGGACTGCGCGGAGGAACCCAAGTGGGTCAACGGGTAATAAGGCGATTCTCAGCAAAGCGTAGTGCTATAAATAATAAAGCACCGAAAGTAAGACTTGATTCCCCCTTATTTCCGCAATACTGAATCACCACTTATTTGCTACAAATATAGTAAACCTGTAAGAAGTATCGTTTTTAATTATAATTCTTTTTCCACAGATATAAATGTAATAAGAAATTGTCCTACATTATGTGACTGTACTAGTTCTAAATATATATATGGTCCAGTTGGACATGTTATTACTGGGGACCTTAATTTCATTAAAAATAAAAACCTTAGAAATTTGCTACGCAGAGGCCCTAAGTACAGACTGCCTATTCCTGTTGATTTTGATGACTGCATTAAGAATATCGTAACATCCTTACATGATTATTGCACTAAATGGTGCAGGAAGGAAAATGCTGAAATTACTGCACTCAATGATTGGAAAACAATATATTTAGTATGGCCATGAATAAAATATGTTTTTATGATACACATCCTTTGGCCCTACCACATTCAGCTAAATTTAATAAACAAAATCTCTGTAAATTGCTTGAAGACTTAAAATCTAAATTCGTCTTAGTTCCTGCTGATAAGGCTGCTAATAATGTTATAATAATATGACGAGTGTTTTATGTTCAAACTATTTCACAAGAACTTTCACTAACTACATCATATTGTGAGCACAATAAGCAACCTAATGAAATTATTACCGACCATATTGCTCAATGCATAAAGTTAAATGTAATAGTCAATATTACTGACAAGAAATTGCCATCACTTTACTGGATACCTAAATTACATAAGACGCCATATAAAAGTCGTTTTATCGCTAATTCAGTGTCTTGTACCACCAAACAATTATCAGTGTATCTTACATCTGCATTGAGTGCTATTAGATATCATATAGCTAAATTTTGTAATAAAGTTTATGAAAATAGTAATATTAACCTATTTTGGTCAATAAAAAACACCTTAGAAGTTATCGATAAAATTGAAAATAAAAAATATAAGGTGTCACAGGTAAGTACTTATGATTTTTCTACACTATATACAATGCTTCCTCACGCTTTAATAAAATCCAAACTTGTTTCTTTGATTGAAAAAACTTTTTCTAGAGAGAAGTGTTTGTATCTAGCTTTAAACACTAAAACAGCTTTTTTTACTAATCAGATATTAGATAATTACATCATTTGGACTGGTTTAGACTTTTGTGCAGCACTTACTTTTTTTTGGATAACTTGTTTGTTGAATTTAATGGTAAAATATTTAAACAAATTATTGGCGTTCCTATGGGTTCTAATTGTGCGCCACTTCTAGCTGACCTTTTTTTATATTGTTATGAAAGCGAATTTATGTTAGAATTATCTAAAACTAAGCAAGTAGATTTGATTAATTGTTTTAACCTTACTAGTAGGTACATTGATGACATACTTAATTTAGATAATCCATTATTTGAACAATATATTCACAAAATCTACCCAAAAGAACTAGTCTTAAATAGATCGTGTATATCCAATACAGACGCTGCGTATTTAGACTTACATTTAACTATTAATAATAATTTGATCAAAACTAGTTTATACGACAAACGGGACGATTTTAACTTTGAAATTTTGAATTTTCCGTTTCTAGATGGCAACATCCCTAAAGGACCTTCCTATGGTATTTACATTTCGCAGTTGGTACGTTATGCCAGAGCGTGTTCGTGTATTAAAGGCTTTAATGATCGTAAACTAATATTAACTAAAAAATTGCTAAACAAGGCTTTTTGTATCATAACCTAAGAAATAAATTTGCTAGATTTTACTCTAAGTATGGTGATTTAATTTCAAAATATAATGTTTCTTTAAAATGGAATTTAAATAATGGAATCTCCCATCCATCATTTTACGGAGATGTTTTGAAGCGTGTCCGCAAATTAAAATATGTTAAACCAAATGGTCATATTAAACTTTTCAATTTAATTAACTTGTTTTTATCAAAAGGATACGATACTTATGTACTTAAAAACACGTGTTTGATGGTTTTCGATTCACTATATCTTTCTTCCCTTAAAATTTGGAATCATTAGTGATATTATAGGCATTTTTCACTGTTGAATAAAATTGTGTCATTGTGTCGTATGAACAAATGTGCATGAAAACTACATTATAGGCATTTTTCACTGTTGAATAAAATTGTGTCATTGTGTCGTATGAACAAATCTGCATGAAAACTACATTTGGACTCAAATCGTACATCAAATCATTTTTGTCTTTTGTTGTCAAAACACCTATATACTGTTTGATTCCAATAATGTCGCTTTAATGGAATTACCATTTTTATTCATTTGCTTCTTAATATTAAATCACCTAAACTGTTTTTATTAGTAGCACAGCCCCATTAATATTTTTATTTAGTACTGTCCCTGGAATTTGTTCACGTCTTTATGTCCTTATGGATTTTTGTGACGTCATACGACCGACTTTCCCAGTTGTAATCTACATGCATAGGTCATTGGGTTTATAACGTTCCATTTTATTTATATTTTCTCTCTGATAGGCGTTTCTTGTTTGATTTAATTATTTTTATTTTTTTAGCAGTCACATAAACAACCAAGCTATGTAATATGGAATTTTTACACCCATTATTGCTGCTTCTTCCTGTATTTGCGCGATGATTATCTGAGATATTAACTCCATGATGCTACATTCTCAAATCTTTTTCTATAAAGAAGGAATGTAGTTGACAATTGTTAATATTTTTATTTGATCGTTCGTCAAAAAGTTGTAACTCTGTTACTCTTGTATGTTCAATGCAATTGAGTAATTAAATAGTAATTAAGTTGAATGCGTTTTAATTCCCTTTTATTATTGTTTAATTTGAGTTACAATGCTATGACGTTAAATTTTATTTACACTTAAATGTATTATGAATATTGCTGGGCCAAGTGTGAGGTTCAGCGCTCTATAACCAGGTTTAAACCCCCAATGCTTTGCATTGACCGTTCCAAGGCGGTGACCCCAGCTTTATTCATATTTTGTGTTTATGTTGGTTTGTATTGTGCTGTTTTGTACTGTTTGGGCAATCGGTCACTTGCCTTAAATAAAGGACCAATTAATTGTTTTAATGAAAATTCAATACTGCTCGAGAAGCTGGAGTTTCACTTCTTTATATTGAAGTGTAGCGCGAGCCGCCGACTACCTGAGGCCGCCACCGAGCGCTATGTGCGCGGCCTCACAATGACGATGTGCCTTCCGAAACCCTCGGAAGGCCGATTGCAAATAACAATTAATAAAAACTATTTTTTCTCAGGCTACCCGCCTTATGATTGGAAAATGAAGAGTAATTGAGTCGCCTTAAATATATACAATGCGACCAAAACAGGGGAATCGATGCCTTCGACCGATTTCCTGAGGCCGCCACCGAGCGCTATGTGCGCGGCCTCACAATGCCGATGTTCCTTCCACGAATCCTCCGGCTTCCGTGAAGCTACATGTCACCGCCTCCGTGAGGCTACTGGCTTCCGCGAAGACACTGGCTCACGTCACCCCAAGGCCTTAGGTGAAGCTTCCGTCACTGCCTTGTACGACGTCCGTAGATTCCAACCCTCTCCAAGAAACAGGAACTCTGCAGCCCGGGCAGCACCGTTTAAAGCTTGAAGCCAACGTAAATACCCAACTGCTCCAGAATACTGTTCTTTTAGAGTAACGTCCCTTTTCTTCAGATGTTGATCCGCTCGCATACACCGGAGGACTGCCCCAACTTGTCTATTTGCAAGCCTTTATATACTGGCGAACAGAGCGCCACCTAGCCAACGGAAAGACACGATCCGGAAACTACCGACGTTTCCAAATTCCATCCGCACTCTACGGAGATTACCGATTAGCATTTCTCCTCCACTAACACGGAAACAAGCCGGATATATACGCAGGAGTTTACTAAAATCATTCCTTAAATATCAAATACTCTTTAAATGCTTAATACATTATTTTTAGCTATATAATTAACTTACTGTATGACGAACAAGTGACAATGTCATATTGTTTACATGGCAAATTTAAAACTAAGGTAGGTAATTATACTGTAGCAGTGAAAATACGCAAAGCATCTATTTCGACTACGAATCCTTTCGTTATAGAAGTAACTAAAGCACCGAGAAACTTACTACTAATAATCAAAACATCAAGAACCTTTTTGAAATAATCAAGCACCGAGAGTTGTACAAGATATTACCAAATCACCATAAAGTACTTTAAATAATCAAAGCATCGAGGGCAACATGAAAATTTAATATCAAAGCACCAAGCACAATTCAATAAATAATCAAAGCACCAGGATCAATACTATAAATAAGCAAATTACCGAGAAAAGTTTTAGAATTAAACAAAGCACCGAGAGCAGCACTAAAATAATGGAAGCAATGATAGCAGTACTAGACAAAAACGCAGTTTTCAAGATAAATATCGGAGCTCGACGTAAAATGTTGGAGAAAATGTACACTCTTGTAAAATTAAAAATATACTTAAAGGGATCTTTTCACGCTTTGGTAAATTGACAAAATTGAATAAAGTTGTTTCAGATTCGCAAATTTTCGTTTTAGTTATGATATTTGTGAGGAAACAGTAATACTGAACATTTACCATGGTCTAATTTAGGCATTATATGCATCTTTTGACGATTTTAAAACCTAAAAATTATAAAGCGTTGCAACGCGAAACGATTGAATAATTTAGAGAGTTCTGTTTTTGTCATTAAATTTTGTGAAACTACGAAGATTGCTTATATAAGGTATACTAGAAATGGCGCGGCAGAGGCCGACGCGTATCCCCACGCCGCATGTTTGACCCAAGGGCGCCCCAGGGTTGATCATGGGGCCATGCATAGTTGAGATTGACTGTATTGTCATAAGAGAAGTTCAGTATCAATTAGAAGTGAATGGGTGTAAAAATAAAGAAGTTATAGTAAAAGGCAATTTTGGGAGGGTGTGGCCTATGTGGGCGGGGTGCCCCAGGGTTGGTAATGGGGCCATGCATAGTTGAGATTGACCGTATTGTCATAAGAGAGGTTCAGTATCAATTTGAAGTGAATCAGTGTATTAATGAAGAAATTATAGTAAAAGGCAATTTTGGGCGGGTGTGGTCTATGTGGGCGTGGCGCCCCAGGGTTGGCAAAGGGGCCATGCATAGTTGAGTTTGACCGTTTTGTCATAAGAGAGGTTCAGTATCAATTTGAAGTGAATCAGTGTAGAAATGAAGAAGTTAATGTAAAATAACCTAAATTTTTTTTATAGTAAATGGATTTTTTTGGTGGGTGTGGCCTATGTGGGCGGGCGCCCCAGGGTTGGGATTGGGGCCATGCATAGTTGAGATTGACCCTAATGTCATAACAAAAGTTCAGTATCAATTTGAAGTGAATCCGTGTAGAAATGAAAAAATTATAGTAAATGGAAATTTTTGGTGGGTGTGGCCTATGTGGGCGGGGCGCCCCAGGGTTGGGAATGGGGCCATGCATGGTTGAGATTGACCGTATTGTCATAGGTGAGGTCCAGTATCAATTTGAAGTGAATTGGTTTAGAAATAAAGAAGTAAATGTAAAATAACCTAAAAAAATGAGTGATAATTTCTGACGCGGCCCCACCCCAACCCCTATAACTTTTGACCCAGGGGTCAGATCAAAATTCCAAATAGTGCACCGTCGCACATATGCTCATAGCTACCATGTGTGTAAATTTCAAGGTTCTAGTGCTTTTAGTGTAGGAGGAGATAGTGGCCAGGACGGACGGACGGACAGACGGACGGACGGACGGCGGAGATCACCACAATATCCCCACCTTTTTTTCAAAAAGCGTGGGGATAAAAATACGTTCAGTATGTGTACACGGCGGAATAGCTCAGTAGGATAAAGCGTTTTTACTTCAGGACTCTGGCAGGACTCCAGGGGTCACTGGTTCAAAACCTGGTCCGGGCAATGTTCATTTCCTTTTTTTAATTTTATTCTTGATTTTTTACTGGAGCTTTTGCGATCCAATGTTTACATTTATCGATATAAAGCATTTAATGAATAAGTTAAAAATTGCCAAAATCTGTGAAAAGGCCCCTCAATTCATGGCGAAATGAAAACACAACGACAGATTCAATTTACTATATCGTTTAGAACGCAATCATTAAAAATAAAACAACGGCGACCATCCTACAAACTATTGCTAATACATATTGTAAAAAACACACAGTACTAATGACGTTTTTTCTGTAGTGCAATTCCTAGTGTCTTCAATTGCTAATTTTTGTGTTATTCGACTGTTTTGAAAAATAGGTCAAGCTTATTAAACCAATGATCATTTATCAATTATCCGTAAATGGACCCTATATAAGAAAATATTTACGACGACTCACCGTCGATACGCCACCAGGAGGCATGAAAAGAATGTGTAGTTTCCAATCGAAACTAAAAAATATTTTGTTTGACCAAACGTTGTTCTTTAACTTGTTTTTTTTTTACTCAACATGTGTTATTTTACATAATGAGTGTGTTCAATGACAGGAATTTGCATCGTGTATTTCTGTATTTGAAATTATCAATTAAGTTATTACGATCAAATTTAGCAAAAAGCTCAACCTGCAATATCCCCCCCCCAAAAAAAAAACAAACAAAAAAAAACGAAAAAAACAACAACAAAATACACACACACAACAACAACAACAAAACAACAACAAAACAACAAACACAAAACAGTAAGGCTCTTAGGCAAAGTAAGGGTCTGTCGGATAAGTGAGCCTAACTAATAAGTCGCCTAACCTGAAAACCGCCTGTTTCTAGTGGCCTGATAGGAAGGAGTTGGGCGATGCTTTTCGCCGCAGCCGGGTACCGTGTGACGGTTTACGACATCGAAATACGACAGCTGGAGAATGCTGTAAGTGACATCAAGATGCAGCTAGGGGATCTGGAGAGGCAGGGGCTCCTGCGGGGAACTCTGAGCGCAGATCAACAATTCCAGAATATTCGCACCACGACGAATTTCGCCGATGCAGTCAAAGATGTGATGTATATACAGGTAAGTTCATGTATAATATTATTAGCTATGTAAACACATACATTAATGTATATTTATACATGTATAAAAATGGAAATTAAAAAAAATCAATAAAAATATAAACAAGCATCATAATAAATATCAAAAATGAATAAATGCATCAAAAAAGAAATGATTTGCCGGTAGGAACGAACTGATTGAATTAACTTAAAATTAAAGATTTGAGCAAGAAAAAATAACCGTTCGGAAAGAAGGAATAAATGGGTAGGTATGACGGTCTTAAGGGAGATGCTCATGAATGTAATTAACAAGGAATGACGGTATGAGGAGATGGGAAGGAAGAAAGGAAAGTAGTTCTGTAGCATTTTGACGACTGTCGAGCTGCCTACATTTCAAGAACTTAAATAGATGTTTTCAATTTAAAATGTTTTGATTCAAGTAGAGCTATTATTTCAACCAACTAACTTCAGGAATGCGTTCCTGAGCGTCTGGACTTGAAGGCCTCTGTGTACGCCCAGGCAGACTCTCTCATGAGCGACCGATGCATCCTCGCCTCTTCTGCTAGCGCCCTGCTGCCTTCCAAGCTGGCGGCGGGTATCACGCACCGGAACAGGTTCATCGTTGCACATCCGGTATGCAACATTGAATAGGGGCTATGTTCATATATTATTGTTTATACCTTTACCTTGAATAAATATAACGTCTTTGCGTTCGCAGACAATACAAGAGCATGCCATCTACTATATAAGTATTTTATGGGATGAAAGTATTGCGGATATTTGTCACGAGGAAAAAAATGACTAACCCATTTGTATTTCGGGTATGGGGGCTGTTCACACACATTTTTAAACTGCATTTATGTGTCTTAAATGTAAGCGTCTAATTAAAAACGTTCATACATACTGCCCTACATATATACGCATAACAGAGTTGTGTGATAGGGACTTACGAACCACAGACCCCTGGAAAACAAAGTCGAATGTCTCAGATTTAAAAAATGTGCGAAAAAAATTATGCAATTCCAATGAATATGGTTGGAACTATTGGGGCATCACGTAAGGTATTGAGTGTCACGTAATCTATCAGTTTTAAAATGCTGCTGTACCACTCATTAATTAGTCAACAGCAATTTTCGCAATTTTACATGTTTGCGTTAAAAAAAATATGTTTAACGAAAAGAAATTATTTCAGGATTGGTTATTGAAATGGTCCTTTGATCCTTAGGCAACACTTTTTGCACGTACATTAAGACCTGCTTTCCGACGTCGCTTCTTAATTATTATGCAAAATATCACATATCTTTAATGCAAAACATGATTTGCACAGACAAATCCCCCGTTCTACGCCCCCCTGGTGGAGCTCATCCCTAGTCCGTGGGCCGACCCAGACGTTGTCCCCACCACAAATGCGATAATGGAGAAACTGGGTCAAGTGCCTGTTGTGCTCAAGAAAGAGATCGAGGGATTCGTACTCAACCGTATCCAATACAGCATAATGCGAGAGGCATGGGGTCTAATCAAGGTACACTTGGCTTTGTAAAAAGGTTATTTACGTACTGAACCCGGTAAGTGCCATATTGAATGTCGCCTATCGCCGTTTAAAGTCGACACAGTGCAACCATACGACGCCGGGAAATGAATAAAGACAAGAATATTATTACGACATCCTTTTTCGGCGCAGCTTTTCGTGGCAGCTTTGAACGCGACAATGATACAAACAAATTTCTAAATATCGCGTGTAGTTGTTCATTATCTATTGTTGTATTGTGTTTCGCTTTAAGAGAATTATTACAACGACATTCAATTTTCGGAGCAGATAGTCGTGACATATTTGAACGCGACAATTCTACAAAAATGTCTAAATCTCGCGTATCGTTGAACATTATCTATTGTTGTATCGTGCGTCGCTTTAATGTCGTTAGTCAACCTCAAAGAGCGACATACAGTAAATCAAAAACCAGGATTCCATATTTGTTTTGAATTATTATAATTACTCAAAAGATCGATAACGTTAATCTGAATTGTTAACCAGCCATGAATCGGACGGACAAAAATTGTTCTGGCCGATACAGATAAGAATTGCGAGCATAATTTTCGTTCATAAATGATGTGTCGTATGTTTTTTTAATTGTTTGTTTAGCCGTATAGTTTCGCCGTTATTTTAGTGTCACTATTGTAAAAGAGCGGTTTGCGTTTTCTTATGGTTACAGGAAATAGTTGTTTACGTATGTCACTATGATTACATAACAACATTAGTGAATAACGTCATTATTTTTGCAGGGCTATTGATATACGTTACTACACTTGAAGGACGGGGATATTGATGTACGTGACTATACTTGAAGGACGGCGTTGTTGATGTCCGTGACTATACTAACAGGAAGGCGTTATTGACTCACATCATTATACTTGCAGGCCGGGGTTATTGTTGTACGTCATTATACTTGCAGGACGGGGTTATCGCTGTACGTCATTATACTTGCAGGACGGGGTTATCGTTGTACGTTACTATACTTGCAGGACGGCGTTATTGACGTGGACGGCGTGGATAAGGTGATGAGCGCCGGTCTGGGTCGCCGCTACGCCTTCATGGGACCCTTCGAGACCGCCTACCTGAACGCCGACGGTACGAACATTGCTCTTACAGTATTTATGTTATTTACGTTATGCTTACGGTGTACACAGTCAGTCCTTTGTGCTTACAATATTTTCAGTATATACGCGTCCATGGCTTTATTACAGTTTTAAGCGATTCAAATGCTAAAGATACGTTATGATAACTGTACTATGGTGTGTATGTCAGACTTAAAGTACGTACGGTAAGTGCTTTATGCGTACAGTATGTATGTTATACTCTGTAATGTTATGCTTACAGTAAATATGTTATGCTTGCAGTATGTACATTGTGCCTTTAATGCTTTCGTGTGAGCGGTATGTTTGTTATGCTTAGATTATTACGGTATGTAGATTATGCTTACATTATGTACAGTATATATGTTCTACTAACAAATTAATAAATGCACATTCATGGCCTATTTTGCCACAAAATATCAACATATTCTATTGCGATTTACAATAAAATATTAAGCATTAAGAAGAAAAAAAATATTAACAATATACATTCCTGTTCTATAGCTTTAAAACAATCAGATTTTACTATTTTAGTTATTAAAAATGTAGACTTCATGTTAATTCGACTGGTACGTTATGTTTTGTAAATAATTAACAGCACATACAGTATGTACCTCATGCGTACAGTATGGATGTAATGCTTACAATGTGCACGGTATTTGCTTAACAGTCAAATGATGCACATTATGCTTACTGTATGAACGGTAAACTGTACGTTATGCGAACAGTACATACGGGATATAAGCTACCCGGTATGCTTACAGTATGTACGGTATGATTTCAGTTTGTCCTGTGTGTACGTTACGCTTACGGTATGAATGGTAGGTATATTGTGCCAACAGTATTTACATTATGCTAACACTATGAACAGCATTTACGTTATGCTTACACTATACGCGGTATTCTTACAGTAGGAACGTGGGTACACACGTTTAGTACTTCGTGTAAAGGATTCTTTGTTAAAAATATGTAGAATTATCGTTGTTTATATTACATGGCTGCTAGCATAATAACCTTAAGCCCCGTCTTAGTTTTGGTGTTGAATATAAAACAAATAGAAATCGACGTTCAAGATTTGCAAGCTGTCTCAGTGGCAAATTTGGTAAGTTGAGATTTAGTGTGACACGGTTTGTAGTCATATATCCTGGAGGTTGTTATGTCATTAAAGCTCAAGGCTATAATTTTAATTTGGTATTTCAAGGGCTCGTTATTATTGGGATATATGGGCACTTAGTTTTAACAGTTTGTTTCGTTCACCAGGTATGTATGTATACGCCGAGCGGTATGCGGCTATGATCGAGGGAGTCATGAATACCCTGAAGCCGACATCAACGTTTGGTGGCCCGGTGCTCGATCAGATTCAACAGGAGCTTGAGGCACGAATTCCTCTAGACGATTTACAGAAGCGGCGTCAGTGGCGAGACAAGCGTCTGGCAGCACTGAGCCAGCTTAACAAGCGTCTGGATGGGGAAGACGACGCATGAATGCAGACACAAAAATGGCTTTTAATCATTGTTAGCAATATCTAAGAGAAACTTTGTTTCCATGTTTCAGAAATAAAGTTTTAAAGTGGTATAAAGTTGTATTGAACTATTAAGGGCGATGTGCACGTATAAATTTCGTCATGTCCTGTCACATACCTTGACATCGGACCTGCTTCTTGAGCGCCACGCTCCGCCTCAATCAATTTCACGCCTCAAGTTATTAAAAACTCATACAAAATTGGACAAAATATATGCTCCAGATACCTTCTCAGGGAAGAAAAATGCATCCCGCATCCCTTGCAGTTGTCAACTAAACTCTTTATTTGTATATAGATGAAGCAAAGTGATAACTCTTTGCCATATTAGTTTGACATTGAAAGGGAGGAAATCACCCAAAAGGAGGCAAAATCACATTCCTGCCAGCCAATTTCTGCCCAGTGATTTCCATTTCAATTTCATACAAAATCATTTAGTGCTGTATGGGAAAATACAAACAATAGCAATCTTTATGTTTCTTCATAAAGATTATACTTATAATACAATTAGAACAATAGCCATAAATTAGTTTTCATAACAGTATACATAAAGGTTCAATACAGCATGGAACAGGAAAACAGAATATATGTAAAGAACATGAACATTTGTTATTTAAACATGTTCAGTGCATTGTTCTTACAACAGTGTATAGCGCCGTAGATAAATATAAATATGCAGACTATTCCGAGCAAATACAATACAAATAACACTTCGTAAAACATACAACTAGAATAAATCTAGAACAACCTTAGAACATCCTTTTTTACGGAAAGTTAGAATAAGGCATCACATATTTGCTCACACACAACTGTGTATTTAATAGTAAAGTGTGTTGCATTCAGGCTTCTTCCTTTCTTGTCATAAGTAATTGTATATTACTATTGTCTTGAAACTCATTTTTACTGATGGTGTCTGTTATCAATGTTACTGTATGTAAAAAGAACGTTCATGTATGCACACAGTTACAGTTTCTTTTTGGACATATTTTTGTTTATGTTAAATTTATGTTCATTCCATAGGAAATGACGTTTTGTTATAATTTAACATAATGTTATCTTCAAATGTTAATTTTTTTTGTGTTAAGTTACAATTTATTTATTTATTTATTTTTGCTTCCTTTCATCTATACCGGTTGTACAAAGTGTGCATTTTAGAAAATATTACATGACGCTGAATATTTGACTTAAATTATTAATTCAAGGATAACATGTTATTTCTATATTTACTAAGTGTACTATACTCACGTTCGATGCCCGAGCAGAGTTATCGTTCTTGGCTCACATGTACATCTGTAATGAATTTGTTGAGACGTATAACTCGTAAAAAATGATATAACAACGATTCAACGCACATTGAAGTTGCTTTTATAGAACCACAGGCATGGACGTATATTAATACATGGTTTTTAGTTGTTCGCTTGTTGTTCGCTTGCGAACAATTAAGGTTAATACTACGTTTTTCGAGCCAGTTTTGAAATGTACGATAAACCTGATAACTGCCGCATCCGCGCCGAAAATACATTTATAATTTATGCGAAAGGTCTCAGTTCTTCAACAGTTTTCATTCACAAATGGAAAAATAATTGGAATATCGTGTTAAATGGCATATTTAGACTACATAGTAATTTTAATTATACGTGTCGCGGAAGAGAATGTTTATGAATTATTAAAATAGTCCACTATTTGCTGCGTCTTAATCACGTGGTATTTTGCGCAGCACTGGTCATTCCAAATCTGAGGCTTTTAATAGAAACGGGAAAATAAAACAACTGCTGATCAACAAGTATAGTGGGAGAGCAGTAATATCTTAAATGAAGACATTCGGCGATGAAATATATGGTATGTCAAAAATAGAATATCGGTGTGTTTTCAACAATTCCATGATTGATACGTGCTATTTTTTATTATCTAAATAAGAATTATTCCACCACATTAATAATCGAATATAAATACAATGTCCGGCTAACCTCTAACACATGTCTGTTCGAAGATACATGTATAAATATATCAAATACATACGGATGATTCGCGTGTGGCCGGTTTACTTATATGTTTTCATTTAATTTCTACTATAGTTTTGTTTTTTGTTTAATATCTATAGATGTATGATCAATAATATCTAATAATGCGAAATAAGCCACGAACTTTTGCGCAAAACCCCGTTGTTAATTTGCTTGTGATGCTGCAATAAATGTAAGAACTGCGCAGAAAAAGACATTGGCTATCTTTGATCTATTGATATATCTCTTTTATCTTTCACCAACAACAACCACAATCAACTACGTATATATTTTTGTTAAAGATATTTGTTGTTTATTTATAATTAAGCACTCTTTGAAGAAAAGACAGAACGTTTTCTATTGTGGGTTATATTTGCTCGTGACTGCAGTGTCGACCGTGAACCTGCGTGGGGAGGTAAACATTGCGAGGATTTTCAGAAGGCAAAAAACATCTATATGTACCCGTTATTATATTTTGCACCAATTAAAAGAACATTCAACAGTGCCGAGACAGCGACTGCCACAGGCTATGCCGTTACCAGGATTCGAACCTGGGTTGTCTTGACCACAACGCGAAGTACTAACCACTATACGATCATGGCTGAGCGCAATAAACTTATGTTTAATAGTGTCATCAAAATCGTCACATCGACTGTGTATCCCATGACTACATATATAATATATCCCTTTGTCATCACCCAGTGACGACGGCCTCATTGTGTACACACCGGCCTTACTGACAATACAATAACGTAGTGACGTCACCATCTATGAATAGAATACGACGGCCTTGTAAAACACAGGCACTCGGCATTAGTTACTACCCCCTCCCCAAGCTGCTTACCCCTTCCCAAAACTTTCAAAAATTGTCTATTTGTTATACAAAATTAAAGGACAAAAAAGTTAGTCGAAAAATGTTTATTATTCTTTGTATATGTTATACTAACTGTTTGTGTTGTTGAACTAGAAATAAATAAATAATGTATTTTAGCAATTTATGTGATAAAATTATCTGAGAGAGGATCCAGATAACATTGCAAAAACTTGTAATCCAATCCCATGCATATTTGATGCAATAAATACGTTTTAACTATGGTACCATCTCCAAGGGCAAGGTCACACTTAAAGGTCAACGGACAGAAATGATAAAACTTGATAATTATTAAGACTGATCTGTGATGCGCATGACTTTGTTTTGAAAATTAACCTCATCTAGTTAAATATGTTAACAAATGCTACTTTAAGGCTTTTGTTTTTGAAAATATAAGACCTCACTAAGTAATACATATTAACAAATGCTATTCCACTCTTAAAACACCTACATATTCGCTTACGCACTAACACATAAGAGCAAGATATGAACACTTACTTCAACAAGAATTCAACAATAAACATGCACATACGCACAGGATCTCACACATACACAGACACACACACACACACTCACGCACGTACACGCTCGCACACACGCGCGCACACACACACACACACACACACACACACACACACACACACACACACACACACACACACACACACACACACACACACACACACACACACACACACACACACACACACACACACACACACACACACACACACACACACACACACACACACACACACACACACACACACACACACACACACACACACACACACACACACACACACACACACACACACACACACACACACACACACACACACACACACACACACACACACACACACACACACACACACACACACACACACACACACACATACACACGCACACACACACACGCTGCATTTGTAGTGCAGCGTTTAATCACTGAACAGATCACTGAAATTATGCTGTATGTCCTTATGTTCTCCTCTTTCTCTACCAAACAAAAAGACTGTTTTTTTTGTTTGCTTGGTTATCTTTTTTTCATACAAAATTGTTTATGAAAAACGAAGAAAACATTTCAATGTTAACTAATACCATATTAGGAATGTATAATTAACATAAGCATAAAATAAAAGACAAACACACGAACTTATCATGTACATTCTGCTAGTTAAAAAACAGTCTACTAGCACATGTGACATGGTACTAATACGTTCTTATAAATATATCTGTTTGACATAAATATAAAGTAAATGGCAGACGTACAAACGTATTCATGTACATCTTGCCTCTGAACAGACACTACTAGTGCATACTACATGTAAATATTGGTAGTTCTTATGTCAATTTTTTCTATACAACGACAGTTCCTTTCACTTGCCCTTCTTTTGAATACGAAAACTGTATATGTTTGTTTTTTTCCTTTTATTCTTACATAATTGTAAATGAAAAAAACGAACGAAACTTCTCAATCGGAACTCATTCCAAATTATGAATGTGTTTATTTGACACAAACAAATTAGGATATTTAGATGGACAATGTGGCCGACATACGTTGTTGTGTTTTTTTACACACTTTCCCGAAACAACAGTTACCAACACATATATATGCACCGTTGGTTATCCTTTTATTCCGTCTGTTGATCTAGATATATTTCGTTTTTGGATATTTAGATCGACAATGTGGCGGAAATACAGTTACCAACACGTATATATGTACTGGTAGTTATTCTTTTATTCCGTCTGTTGATTGAGAAATGTTGCGGACTAACAATTCTTTTACACATTTTCTCGAAGCAACAACAACCAAAATGTATATATGCAACATGAGTTATCCTTTTATTCCGTCTGTTGATCTAGATGCATTTCGTTTTTGGATATTCAGATCGACAATGTGGCGGAAATACATTTACCAACACGTATGCATGCACCGTTGTTTATGTTTTATTCCGTTGTGAGTATCCGATTGACAAGTATAAACATATTCAATTGTGTTGTTGTTGTTTTTTTCCGTATAATTGGCTTGACAATACGTGAAGAGTCCATCTGTTGATCTAAGATACTTTTCGTTTATCTGTTGATCTAAGATACTTTTTCGTTTATCTGTTGATCTAAGATACTTTTCGTTTATCATACAATCTAGATCGAACATATCTGTTGATCTAAGATACTTCTCGAAAATTTGAAAGACACTGGTATTTCTTCCTAATATACATTTTAAATGATTCAAAATGATAATGTGCCGGATAAACAAGCATACTCAGTCTTTCGGAACGTGTTTTGATTTCGTTTGTTTTTTTTGTTTATCATGAGAACCTAACAATTAATCAAAGCATATTTCTAGACAAATAAACTTAAATTTTGTTCCAAAGTTGTTACCATTTTTTTTGTTAGTTTGTTATATTTTTAAACGTGAATATCCGCAAGCTTATAGATCTAAGCGCATCTCGTTTTCGTAATTTTTTTAATAAAAATATGAAAAAAGCAAAAACCTTTTCACTGACAGAGTACTTTATTAAACGTGAAATTATACAAAACACTCAAATATTACATATGTATACATAATGATAAGCTCCAAACATTGGGATTGCATATGTTTAATATCGACTTTCATGAAAATTTCAGACTAATGATAACAATAATAATAATAATGTATGCTGTTCGTATCATGATAACTGTTCTCATGTTATTAGTAATGTTATGGTAAATTTGAAATGTAATGTATCTCTTGACAAATGTTTTTGTTTTTTTGACTTTCATGAATATTCCAGACTAATAATAGTAATGTTATGGTAAATTTGAAATGAAATGTATCTCATGACAAATGTTATTTTTTGACTTTCATGAATATTCAAGACTAATAATAGTGTATACTGTTACTAGCATGATAACTGTCCTCATGTTATTAGTAATGTTATGGTAAATTCGAAATCTTATGTATCTCACGGCACACATACACTAACACACGCACACAAACACACGCACGCACACAAGCACGCACGCAAACAAACAAACACACACGCAATCGCACACACGCGCAAACACACACGCGCAAACACACACGCACACACACATACGCACACACACACACGCGAGCACGCACCAATGATTTATGATGCTGTTTTATATTACTGTGTTTTGAAATTAGCAAAAATGATATGTTAAGTTTTTTGTATTTGTAAACACACGAAAACATCAATCGCATACCCAAAACCCACTCATCCAATGCCTAACTCTCCCCCCTCCCTCTCTTCCCCTCACACACACACATTCATGAAACACACACACATGCACGCGACTCACACATACATACACATTCGCAAATGAAGAAACAGTAAACGTACCAAATACTATTTATGGTATTTTTTCCACATGCGTTTCTGTAGAATTTTTTTCAGTTGAAATATTAAGTCGTTTTTTTCATTTACCTTACATACCATCCTACTCATATATTTTTATCTATATCTTTTTATCTCTCTATATTATTTATAAATAGACATAAATATATATACAAATATAGCATGTTTACCTCAATTGCATACCTTAAGACAGTAACCAACTGGACATGCACACAAAAGCTTACCATTTACTCAACTCTCCTTTTGTATGAGCATTAAAATATGTACTCTAAATGTAAAAGGGCTTAATAACATAGACAACGCACTCAAAATTTTAAATGGTTAGACGAAAAAAAATAAATATGTCTTTTGCAGGAAAGTCATCTAACACCTATCTTAGCACATACCTTGAAAAATGAATGGGACGGTGATATTTATCTAAGTGGACAACATACAAATAAACAAGGCATCGCTTTTCTGATAAAAAGTAATACAGGAATAACAGTGGGTAACTTCAATGAAATAATAATTGGCAGACAAGCAAGTATAGATATAAAAATACACGAAACACAATTAACATTAATAAACGTTTACGGCCCTAACATAGATGAATCCAAATTTTACGAGACATTACAATCCTATATAATAAGTAACCAAGACAAAAACATTATAGTCGGAGGTGATATCAATATTGTTCTAAATCCATTATTAGATAAAAGAAATGGAAACCTATATTCTCACTCACAAAATAGACAAATTTTGAATAACATAATTGAAAACTACAATTAAATCGATATCTGGCGTACAGTTAATCCGAATGAGAGAAAATTCACCTGGCATTCAAACACAAAACCAACAATATTTTGCAGATTAGACTATTTCTTAATATCTGAGTCACTCTGCAATATTATTCATATACGCAACATAAAACCAGGATTTATGACCGACCACTCTCTAGTTGAACTTAAACTGCACAAAATACAACCTGAAAGAGGCCCAGGATACTTTAAAATTAATAACATAAGCATCTTATTAGATACACAATACCAAACGCAAATAAAACAGGAAATAACCAATACAGCTCAAAATAACAAAGATGCTAACCCCAACACAATATGGGAAATAATTAAAGGTAATATACGTAACACAACAATAAGATACACATCATTTAAACAAAAAGAAACAACAAAAACTTGAAACTGAAACCATTAAATCATTGAACCACTTGAAAAACAACTGCATGAAACAAACACAAATGATACCAAAGCCATTGAAGATAAAATAGCATCAAACAAACAAGTATTAGAAGGAATCTGTCATACACAACTCAATGGAATAATACTACACAGCATGTTGAACACAATGAAAAAAACACAAAATACTTCGCAAACATCGAAAAACATAGAAGTGAACAAAAAACTGTACACAAATAAGTAGCAAATGGCAAAGATATAACAAACAGAACTCAAATACTAGAGGAACAACGTTTATTTTTCGAAACCCTCTATAAACGAAAACATTTTGAAAATAACACCCTTTTTAAAAATACACATCATGCTTTAAATCAAGAGGAAAAATTATTGTGTGACGGATTACTTAATACATATGAATGTGGACTAGCACTAAAAGAAATGCAAAATAACAAAAGTCCAGGATCTGACGGCATCACAATCGAATTTTATAAAATATTCTGGAACGATATTAAAAACACATTTAATTAATTCACTTAACTATTCATTTAACAACGAAAACTTAACTACGCTACGAAAACAAGGTATAATATCACTCATTCCAAAACCTGGAAAAAACTTAGAATCCTTATCAAACTGGCGCCCAATTAGTTTACTGAACAATGATTATAAAAATTGCAACAAAAAGTATATCCAACAGAATTTAAAAAAATATTACCATCAATCATTTCAAGATCTCAATCTGGCTTCATAAAAGGACGTTACATTGGTGAAAATGTACGTCTGATACAAGAATGCATACATTATTTCAACCAACCAAACAATTCAGGCCTTATTTTCTTTGCAGACTTCGTAAAGGCTTTCGATTCACTAGACCATTCGTTTATGTTCTCTTGTTTAGAAAATATGAATTTTGGTGAAAGTCTAATTAAATGAGTTAAACTATTTTACACCGACATAAACAGCAGTATTATTAACAATGGATTTGTTTCAAACAGTTTTAACATCGAACGAGGGGTAAGACAAGGATGTCCACTTTCATCCTCGCTATGTATTATATGCATCGAGTATCTATCACACTATATCCAATCAAATAAACATATACAGGGAATATCGCTAGAACCTGACGACGAAATTTAACAGTCCCTATTTGCTGACGATGCAACTTATTTTTTACATGACAATAGTGACTCATTCAATAACCTTATAGAATCGCTAACCCTTTATGGAACGGCATCAGGTCTTAAACTAAACAAAAGTAAATGCACTGTGCTACGAGTAGGTAAATTTAAACAAAGTAATATTCAACTTAAAAAGAAATGAAATTCCACTGGACATCAGATGAAGCAACAACGTTAGGAATAACCTTTACAAACAATGAAAATGAAGCAGTTCTAAAAAAAATATTGCCTAAATTACAAACATTTAAAAATTGTTTAACATCATGGCAGCATCGTAAACTTACACTAATCGGAAAAAACACGATGTTGAAAACGTTTGCACTCCCTAAATTAATTTATACACTAACAGTTCTTCCAAACCCACCAAATGATATTGTTAAAGATATACAATCAGAAATATTTAATTTCATATGGGACGGTAAACCTGATAAAATTAAGCGAACTCAGTTAATTCAATCTGTAGAAAATGGAGGTATCCAATTAACGGACATCGACTCAATCTTGAATGCAATCAAATGCATCTGGGTTAAAAGATATCTAGATCATACCAATACAAGTAAATGGAAATTATTCTACCAGGAAATCCTAATAAAATATGGTGACTCCTTACTTTTTGAATGTAACATCAGCAATACCATTTTGCATGAAATTGCAAACGAAAACATTTTTTTTCTATCTAATGTTTTATCGGCATGGACTAATGTTACTCATAATCTAGATACCCAAATCACCAGTAAAACTATTGTATGGAACAATAAAGACATAACTTCAAACAATAAGACTTTTTTCTATAAACATTGGTTTGAACAAAACATTAAATATGTCGACCAATTGTACAATTACAGAATAAAAGACTTTTATTCTTTTGAGAATATATGTTATATATACGGAATACCTTCAGGCAATTTCCTAATGTATTACACATTAATTAAAAGCATACCCATACATATTAAATCTACAATTAATTCAAATAACACACCATGTACTCAAACATCATTCACCGAAAACATACTTGCAAAACAAAACAAAACAAACAAAATATTTTACAAACTACAAATTAAACACCCTGCAGAAAACTCCAAGATTCAAAATAAATGGCAAAGCCTTCATCGAGAACAAGAATTTAATTGGAAACAAATATTTATCATGCCATATAAAACAACTATAGATAGCACACTGAACATTTTTCAATATAAATATGTCCATAGAATCATAGCTACAAATGAATACCTTTTTAAGTGCAACCTATCCAACACAAATTTATGTGATATATGCAGCGAACACATTGAAACAATAGAACACCTTTTCTGGGAGTGCAAACATATTCAAATTCTTTGGAACCAGTTAACAACATTTCTAGAGAAACAACAATTAAAATTAAAACTGTCTCTCTTAAATATCAGTTTCGGTGTGAATACTTTTAAAATACCAGAAATTAATAACACTGTGAACCACATTATCATATTAATGAAATATTTTATATTAAGCCTCAAATACAAAAAACAAATACCTACTTTCAACTGTTTTATAAACTATTTAAAACTAAAGATCCAAATTGAAAAAGAAATAGCCCTCAACAACGATAAACTTCATATTTTTGAACAAAAATGGAAACGCATAAACTTTCATAACCCAGTCCAGTTGTCTTCTCCCTAACTCTACGCAACTCATATATAGGATTGATTATTACATTTAAAAATAACAGGATACAACACAGGCAACCAAAGCAAAAAAAACAGCATATCCTAGCATATCATGTATAATATGTGTTTGACATTATAACTGTTGTATTATACCACTTTTGTTCTTGCTTATGCACATATTTACATTGTATGTTTTATATTGAATAAAAAAAAATGTTCCCAGTAAGCTTACTTAGCCAAGACGAAAACAGTACAGTGCAAGAATGACATTTGTTGAAAGTTCGATCAATTGCTGCATTTAACATTTAATCGAAAAACTAAAATACGCAACGTTTGTTTTGATTATATCATAACGTCATGACGTCACTACGGTATAAACCTTGGCATGACGTCATTTCGAATAATCACATAGTGACGGCGTTATAAAGTTTTCATAAATGAAGAAGAGGAGCGCAAATTTTCGATGATGACGGTGTCGATAGAGATGACCATCATGATGGTGATGATAGAGGTGACGATGACAACGTTGATAGTTCATTTGTTGTATGACGATGATTTACATGACGCTATTGTTGAATATTATATACATTACAGTGATAAAAAAGATGATACAGATTACGATGGTGATGAAGACGATAGAGCTTACGATGGTGATGAAGATGATAGAGATGAGGATGGTGATGAAGATGATAGAGATGAGGATGGTGATGAAGATGATAGAGATTACGATGGTGATGAAGATGATATTGATAACGATGGTGATGAAGATTATAGAGATGAGGATGGTGATGAACATGATATAGATGAGGATGGTGATGAAGATGGTAGAGATGAGGATGATAGAGATAACGATGGTGATGCAGATGATAGAGACGAGAATGATGATGGTGATGATATAGATGACAATAATGATGAAGATGATAGATATGAGGCTGAGAATGAAGATGGTAGAGATGACGACAGTGATGAAGAATATACAGATGACGATGTTGATGAAGATGATAGAGATGACGATGATGATGATAGAGATGAGCATGATGATAAAAATGATAGAGATTGCGATGGTGATGAAGATGATAGAGATGACGATGATGGTGAAGATGATAGAGATGATGATGGGGATGAAGAGGATAGCGATGACGATGATGATGACGATGATATAGATGACGATGATTATGAAGATGATAGAGATGAGGTTGATGATGAATATAATAGTGATAACAATAGTGATGAAGATGATAGAAGAAACGATGGTGATGAAGATGATAGAGATGATGATAAAGATGATAGAAATGAAGATGGTGTTTACGAAGACTGAACTTGAGATGAAAATAACGAATTCGATGACTCAATTGACAATGTGACATTGATGACAATCGATATATTGGACTGGGATGGAAAAAGACAATAAAGTCGATGGTGGTTCGAATCAATCCGTGATAGCTGTCTTTAATTTGGCATTGGACACTTTTAACATATTTAACATATTTTACATACTTGTTTTTTTTTGTCATTACACTTTCTTCCTTGTTTTTCCCCTTAAATTACATTAAAGAAACAAATATGTATATACCTTAAATAAATATACTGTTGTTGGTATGTGTTTCTGCGATAATCACTATGTCATATTTCTTAAGGTATACGGGAGTCGCAATTTCTGGAAAATCTATGGATAGCCAACTTAGACAATCTAGATATTAATCTTTATATACTACGTATCCGTTTTGGTAGACTGACCACTTTTTTTCGTACACATACACCAATAAGAAGTGTTGTAGGAAACAATCTTGTGCACATATACACTTTTGAACATAAGCATAGCCAGCTGCTTGAAAATGCAATTACTGGTCAATATTTAAATCACGTGAAAGTCAAGACATGATTTAACATTTATTGATTCACTTACATTTTGTTCTAAATTCGACTAGTTACCACTCGTAAGAAACTGTTGTATGGTAGAGCCTAGTATGTCTCTAAATATTGTTAGTTTTTATTTAGAATATTGTACAATATATTATTAGTTGTTCGCCTGCTAATAATTAAGGCTAATACAACGTATTGCAAGCCAGATTTGCTGATAACCCGAAACCTGATTACTGCCGCATTCGCGAAGAGAAAGAATACGTCATTTATGTCAGAGGTTTCCGTTTTTCCACTATATTAATTCACAAATTGACACATAATGTGAATATCGTGTTAAATTGAATATTTTTAAACGGAGCGTATATATAAAACACCATTAAACATTTGTCAGTGTAACGTTCTTTTGTTCTGAACAGGTAGCGGCGATTTCTCGTGTATGCTCAATTGCACCTATAAAAACGCAATAGTATACGGTAAAGTTTGTTTATATTTACGGTTCTCAACTTATAAAGTTTTAACATGAGTTCGACAATAACTATAGGTATACTATAGACAACGCAAAATTGCTTTATAATCGCTAACACCGAATATAAAAAACTACTAAATATAACAAGACATATCTTTTAAAAAGATATTCGGCGTAAATGCTGACTTTAAAATAAAGTTTGAAAATTTACGTTTCTAAATTATTAAATTGAAACCTAAAGTTTAACTATTGTGTTTTATTTTACAATTTTGCATATTCAACGCATGAGTTTATTTTTTCACCGTCGAAATATATCGTTTATTAATATTTGAAAAACCCACAATATCTTTACGACACATTCAAATCACACTGTCATAGCCGCGTCATCATAAAATGGATCCTATGGCGTTCCGGCAAGCGTAGCTCAAGCCCAGCCTGCGTACTTTTGCAGTCTGCTCAGAGGCGATGTTGTCTGCTATAAAGTAACTCAAGGTGTGCCTCATTATGTATCTCTTGACTAGACTGCAAGATGCGCAGGCTGGGTTGGCTATAGCTATGATGGGCGCATATGTCATAAGACCCATTTATGCATGACGCGGGTCTTTAAAAATCTCATTGCGTATTGTAAATGGCACATTTTAGCACAATGCTTTTCTTTATAAAATTTAATTAAAAACAACAAATATAGCAAACTGGCAAATTAATGTAGCCTTTTCAGGCGTTCAGGAACGATTTCCAGACTTGCTGACCGAGTACGCTAGATAATGAAACGATTTCCCTCTAATCGTCACCCAATACTATTTCGGTAGTGTTTGTTTGCTGAAATTGAAATCAAAACTGTGTTTATCGATAGTCAATTATGTCTTCCCCTTACGATTTAGTGACCGAATACGGACCCTGAAATTCTATGAGATGGTTTTTAATGCATAATTGTAACTGGGCCACAATCTGTGTCTATGTGTCGTTTGAACATGCAGAGAGTAGTCCGGTATTATTTACACTGAACAGTATTACGTCCTTTACGCTGTTCACAGACACAGTGATATAGCCAAAGTTCAGAGGATTTCTCTCGAATCAGCCTATGAAATATTCGAATGCATTAATTCGTTCCTGCTGGCGTTATGTAAAGGTCATTAAAGGTCTTTTTACATTTTGAATTAGTATATGGTGTAAAAAAAGTTTTGTAAAATGAATTTCCACTATCAAAATATTTTCTTAGTGTGATAGGTATTCGATATTCCAACAATGTTCATTTAATATGATGGTGAATGCAAATTTTATTTTATATTAACTGGTTCTCGTTTTACCATTTTCATCATATTATCTATGCTTTGAGAACGTCTAAAAATGACATGCTGTTGTTATTTTGTCTAAGTTATCTCTATAACATGAATAGGATGATAAACAGTGCACACATATCTCGACCTGTGTGCTACGACACTCTTTGTTTTGAATGGGTTGTGTTTATTTCAAACTTGGAATAAAAAAAGCTATAACCTCATTTTGAAAAATTGGTTGCGTCTAAGATTATGCAATAGCGAACAACTATAATGCCTTCGGCGCTTTGAATAATAATCGTTAATTCTAACATTTCAATAAATTACTTGTATAATGAGACTTTTTTTTCAAGTTCGCCCATTAACCTGTCTGCACTGATTTAATTTAAAAAAGGCAGTGGCTAGTCGTACGGACCCGTACGGCTAGACAATAGGCTAGCCGTACGGCTCTGTACGTATGGCCTTTCCTATGGAGATTGTCTAGCCGTACGGCTGTTATAACACATAAATATATTGATTAATTATTGATCTACCTGCAGATTCCGAAAGTTCTAGCCTTTAAACTAGTCGTCGTCACGGAATTTGCAGTCTGGTTTATGTTTCGTCGAGGTTGGAAATCCGATTCGTGCATAGTATATAAAGGGTGTAAACAAAGGAGATATGAAAATGTCAATTTATTTCGCCAAACAACAATTACAGCAATCAATAGAAATCACAGTTATGGAGTATATAAATACGCATTGTACATTCAAATATCAAATATGTACAATAAGTATATTGTAAATAATCGTAACTTAGTAAATGAAAATTGCGACATCGCAATGAGAAAAGTTTATAACAAAACAAATAAAAGGAAACTTAACGTGAAAAGGATAAAACAATAAAAGAGAATAGGAAACGTAAATTGACAGAAATTTAAAAAAAGTATTATAGAACGACAACAATTAAATATTATTTTATTGTTTTCAGATAATAGCACTTTACAAAAGCATATACAACATGAAGTTATTTACCCTATTTTCACAATATGAGGCACCCTTTCACGACATGTAATGTCGACTATGCAAACAAATGTGTCGTGTTCTGAGAAAACTGGGCATAATGCATGTGCGTAAAGTGTCGTCCCAGATTAGCATGTGCAGTCCGCCTAAACTTGATTTTCGGTAAGAGGGGACTTCCTTGAAACTAAAAAATACCATAAAAGTGGAAAGTATCGTCCCTGATTAGCCTGTGCGGACTACACAGGCTAATCTGGGACGACACTTTACGCACATGCATTAAGCCCAGTTTTCTCAGAACGCGGCTATTATAAATCATCGGGACGACAATGATTGCTTTTTGATGTGTAATTTCTATTATGATGCAGCGGCAACAAAGACGCTGATTAGACAGTGTGAATACACTTGCTTATCAGTGTCTTTGTTGTTCGCATGTATGACAAATGAAGTTGCTCATATCTTAAAGCATGTCACTTTGATGAAACCGCCATGCGCGATGCACTAGAAATCACACCATATACAAACTTCACTAAATCCACCGCTATCTACATTAATATGACACGGTTCGCTCAAACCGAATGAAACAATGCTCATTGTCTTAAATTTGATCAAAAGCAGAGTATGTGGTATATAAAAGCTTGAATCCAAATGTAAAACTTTACCGAACATAAGCACCATGTGCATTTTAAGTCGTACTTACGTATTCACACTTTTATTATCTTAATCATTTAAGAAACCCTATACCTCTTATCTAGATTATACATTATTTACAGAATCATACATTTGTCAGAGACAGATCGTAATGCAAGCACAAATCTATACTTTAGAAGGCGTACGGCTAGACAATCTCCATAGGAAAGGCTTTACGCACAGAGCCGTACGGCTAGCCTATTGTCTAGCCGTACGGCTAGCCTCTTGTCTAGCCGTACGGGGCCGTACGACTAGCCACTGCCTAAAAAATATATTTCATGCAATTGTTTTGAAAAGCTCATTGCAAGTGTAATATTTTACTAGTTTTCACATTTTTTTCAAATAGATAATAAACTATAGACTAAAATGCATGGCTGCTAATAGAATCGAAGTCAAAGGTATTACCCGTTACGCGCGGTGGCTTAGAATTAAAAACACTAAAATGTATCCCAGTCATAGCGGGCGGGAGTCTTTACTGCGTTTTCATGGCGACTATGACGCGGTAAGATCGCAATTGAGGCCTTAGGGTCGTGCTGAGTATATTGAAGGATATTGAACACCCTAGAACACTTCAAAATGTTTACAGACATCGACCGCTATGACCAGTTTCATACCTAACGCCGAGTTTTTAGACCCAGAGCCGGATTACGCAGCGTGCGGTCCATAGGCAGTGGAACTCTTGGGGCCCAAGCCCCTAGTACTTACTAGAACGCCAGTGCAAAATCGATTTCACTCGACTAGCCCACTAGTGCTAATGCTGGTCATACATATAATGTGACATTGCCTTTTTATAGGTATAAAATGTCATAATAATCAAGGGAATGACCCACAGTGAAAGATCACTGTGTTCAATTCTACTCCTGTCTGAGCCACATAATGAACATCTCGAAAACAAAAGCACCAGCAAACAATACGGTTTTGCAAATAACAAATCGCCCAATTGGTGCAAAAAGACACCATGTGCCGTCTAATTTCAATGTCACATGGTCCCTTTTAGCACCAAGGGGGGCGAAATGATGGTTACTTGGTAAGACAATGTCGAGCTTTAAATCCAAGAATTAAATTGCTATAAAATAGTTGCATTTGTTTAGTCATTTGATTAGGCTAGGTAAGTATTAGGCTAGGTAATTTAAATTTCGTCACAGTCTCATGGGTTCCCTAAAAGTCGCGGAGCCCTGAGGCAGTTGCCTACTCTGCCAAATGGGTAATCCGGAACAGCTTAGACCTGGTTTAGAACGCCATAGGATCATCATTCTGTCGTCATTGAACAGAAACTTGGAACTCGAAAACAAACGAGGCACAAAGAAGAAGCAAATCTTGCAGTCTCCGTTGAAACGCACATACATTTCTCTTGGTCAACTTGAGGTACATAAAGTCCAACTTGTTGACGCTCTCAAATATTAAGCTACTTTTTATATTGGTAATATTAGTAAAGAATTTAGCCCATATAAAAGTATCTCTAAAATCTTTGCGCGTTTTATAAATAAGACTAAGGTTCATACAACCAAATTGTTGTCCTAAGTCTAAACTTATGCTCCCGATGTTACCATCTCCATTATCACCTTTTAAAAAGATTAACAACGTTTCTGTCGTGTTCTACAACATCGCAGCGCACTTCGTCATGCGCGGTCCTGATCCGAAAATGTGTTTATGTTTGTGCTAAAATAAACAGAAACAAATATAATATAAAATGACATGCAATTGGATCTTCTCTAGGAATAAAATAAACAATGGGGTGTCACTCGGTTTGCACGTGTTGTTTTAATTAAAAGAGTGGCTTCCCTTGGTTCAGTTTAACCATTTGCCATTACGCGTTCCATAATGAATGGTTTGTTATTCACAATAAACATTTGCCTTATTTTGTAAATGACATATTCAGTATATTTACCAAGATATCTTGCTTTTTGTGCATAAAGTGAGTACAGTTTTGTATTACATAATTACACAATAATGATTGATTTGAACAAATCTGTATGAAAGCAGGGAACCAAATTGCACAAATCAATATATCCTATAAATTATCATCATATAAAATTGATAAAGTTATAAAGCGTTACAAATGCGAAATTAATGAATACTTTTGGAATGATACTGTCGTTTTTGTTATATTTTATTACAACACATTGATTACTAAAATCAAGTATACCATCACAGAGTGTAACAGTGTCAGTGAGGATGGCTTAGTGTTAATAGCCTTTAAATCTAAATGACACTGGTTCGGCCTCGCCTGGAAGCCTTTTAAAAGTTTTATTTCTAAGTTAAATTGTATTCTTGTTATTATAATGTAGCTCTACAGACCTGTGGTTAAGATCTAGAAATTAAGGCATTTAATGACACATGAAAAAAGCCGCAATCTGTGGACAGGTCCGTTTAAACATTGTAAAACATTGTAAAAGTATGAAATGGTCAATTATTCTATACTTGTGAATATATATAATTTATTTAAATATATGGGGGATAGAACAAATATTTCAGGAAATATAGTGATACATCATAAATTATAATCACTTATCAGAGCTATGTATAGCAAAATAAGTTTGGCAATATTGGCAAGCTACTTTTTTTATTGGTAATATATGCGCTGGTTCCAATGGGAATATATGTCTCACTTTGTGTTCAACGTCTCATTTAGTGGACAAAAGAGCTCTTGTGCCAGTGATATTACTACTGACTACTGTCAGTGTTTTTTTTCATTCAAAATCAGGTCAAGTATTCGGCCCCATTCCCAATAAATAAAAGTATATATTTCTCTCAGATGGGACCTAAAAATTCCCATTAAAAAAAATAATTGTGTTTATCTCCCATCCAGCTATATAAGTTTACCCTTATAGTAAATATAAACTGAAAACACTTTTATTCTCAATTTGAAGCATTGTTTTGCAAAACATCAGCAAGACTAATGTCCAAATTTTAATTCAAATGCTGCAAATTTTCTTAATCCGGGTCCTATGAAAATGTGCATCTTTTTATATTGACAAATGTAAGGCGGATTAGTCATTTAATAAAAAATTTACTTAGTTCATTAATTAAACCAATATACCACCAAAAACAAGAGTATCACGTTATTGTTTAGATAATTTGAATCATGATGAAATAACTTATAGCTTTCCAATAATCATTGTATTATGTCTAAAGCATTAAACGAACAAATTCTGATTGTAAAGCATTTCTGTCAATCAAGGTTAAAAGAAAAGTTTTAAGTATGAAACTCTGTGAATTCTGGATGAGATAACTTATAATAAATTAGCTGTTAAAAAACGACAAATTTACTAAAATCAAAGGCCATAACTCTGCAGTTCATTTAGTGGTTTGGGTGATCATGTTATTTTATTATCTCAAATGTTTTAATTAAATTAATTAATGATTGAATGAAAACTCACAATAGACCAAGAACAGCTCACATACTTACATGTATGTTAGAGACTTCAAGTGACAGAACTATACAGTAACGATAATGATTTGGATGCTAACCCAAACTGCATGATTTAATTCTATTCATAATTTAATACCCTTCATACAATGATTAATTTACTTAAGTGAAAATCAGATGAAAACTTAAATATTAACAGGAATTGGAGATATTTCAAGAAAAATGAAAGCTTAATGGCCAAGTAAAAAAAGCCAATAAGATAAGCAAAAATTATAATAGACTCAAACGGTGAAAATAAAACCAAACAACAGACAATTCAACATGAACAAACTGAAACAGATATTATACAAAACGCCTTTAGTAGGGAGCATAAAAACTGCCATTCTATTGTCACTAAATGGCTCGTGGGACGCAAAACTCATTTGTTACAATTGTTAGTCAATACTGTCATGCTTAGAAGATTGGCTAAACAAGACATATCTTGAAAAACGGACAATTATCTGAAAATGGGATGTACAGCGTCTCTTAAACAGGTCTTTAATCCCAAAAGAAGACATTCCAAATTGCAGGTTATTGCCATCATGGATGTAACATTTTGTTTGAATAAGAAAATTAGTGTATTCAGTTTTCTTTGAGTAAACATTACAAGTTTAATGAAATGCTTAAAATTCAAATAAGTGTTGTATAGGCATGTATTCATTTTGTATTGCTACCCATAAGAACTCATAGTTGCTGTTTTTGTGCCGTGTCAATATGTGATATACCAATTAAAAGACTCATTTTCATTATACTGACTCTTTAAGATTGCCACTTTGGCTGTTAAAATGCTATGTTTGATCACCTTACAAAATGTACAAAAGGTTAATTATTGTACGCTATTGACAGATATTGTGCAAACTAATCATCATCTATAGGTGTTTATTTCTCTATTTGCTATATGAAATTGGATTAGGTAGTCAGCGTTGTATAGAACATGCAAATGACAGCTTTACAGCATTGAAAAGGCTTTTATAATGATGAATATTTGATCTGCCATTAATAATATTTTAATATCTTACAAGCATGTTGAAACCTCTCCCATTATGGTTTCTTATCGGGAATTTCATGTACGGGTATTAAAGACATGCATGATTCCATCTGGTAAACTTAAATAATATTTGTAAGCACAATATGTTAATAGAAACTCCTCTTTTTTGTGCACAGGCTTACCTGGGAAGATACTTAACGCACATTAAGCCCATAACAAGATATAAATACCAATGCATATAAGGAAATGTGTTATTCATGACAGCCAACATCCAGCTGAACAAGCATATTAACCCACTTATGCCTAGTGGACTCTCCCATCCCTTCTAAATTGGATCAATTTATTTCCAAAATTAGGGATGTCTAGTATATTTATTTCTATATTTCGATTATTTCTTACAGAAATTCCTCTAAGCAAACAGCGGAGACCCAGATGAGAAGCCGCATCATGCGGTGTCTCATATGGGTCTACGCTGTTTGCCAAGGCCTTTTTTCTAGACGCTAGGCATAAATGGGTTAAGGTTCTCTGGTAGTGGGTTCAGTGACTTGATAACTAATGGCGATTGACAATAATAATGTTAATATGAGTTGCCGATAAACAGTTGTCACTATAGGTGGGAGCAGTGTGATTTGATATCACAACCTCGGCACATAGTACTTGTATGAAGGCATATCTATATAATTTATAGAATAAATATTGTTTGAAGTAATAATGTCTATTAACCAAATGGAAGTATTTGGCTGAATATGTTTAAAACATAACAATATACGTATTATCAAATCATTAATCCAGATGTGAAATAGTTGGTAATTGTACTATTAACAGATGCACTCTGACTATTGAGATATTTGTAGAAGCAAAATGTTAGGCTGGGGATAATAAACGCTTTAAACATTTTATGAAGACCATATGCTTTTCTTTCTTGCATTCATTGAAGAAGCATTATATGTATTGAAGCACTTAAAGACTGTAGTATACCATACATAATTTCACTTTAATAGCATTGAAGCAGCCAATATGTAGCCAATTTTGGCTTTGTTTATTACATCAGAAATGTGATTATCATTGAGTCACAAAATTGATGATAATTATACATTGCAAACTTTTTTGTCTTTATTATTCTACTTGTCTTTATACATGATTGTTTAATTCAGGGGTAATGTATTAATTGAATCACGGCTGATCAGGTTTAGCGTATTTCAAGATATGAGCTTGATAAACTTAATGAGCCACTGTCTGGAAAAAAATGGTCTTTATGCATATTCATTGTGTCCTACAAGATTAGCCTCTGTAGGCTAATAAGGGACAGCACTTTTCCCTTGTATAGTATTTTTTGTTAAAAAGATGTCTTCTTAGCAAAATTCCAGTTTAAGAAGAAAATTTTGTTCTCATGTAACAATTTTGAGTATATTGACAGATGTGTATTGTGAAGGGCATTATGATACCAATGGGTTGACATCAAACATAGAATAAACTTGGTTTTGCCAACATTCATATGAGTTTTAACCTAGGAACTACAACAATATGTCTGACTGCAAAGCACTTACAAATGATTTTACATAAAGGTTTAAAATATTAGAAAGGCTTACATGACAAGGCTGCAAGAAATGATAATTTTTTTATATGTGAGTGGGTTGCTAATGGATTGTTTAATTTTTACTATTTAGCTTTTATAAAAAAAAAACACACCCAAGATCAACCTTGGGATCTGAGTTTAACATGGAAATGCCGTAACAAAACTACAAGACCTTTGACATTTGTTGAAAAAAAGAAACATTGATCTGCATGTTATCTTGAAAAGTAATGAATTCACTGAATGAATTAGTTTTACCTCATTTCTACAAAAGCAACAGAAACTTCTTCATTCTTATAAAATCTCTTCACTTTATATGCGGTATTTTTTTCATTTCGTGTGTAAGTGATATTCTGAATGAACTTCAGATGGTCATTTCTGGTGTTAATTTACAAAAGTGTACCATTACTTATATGTAGCACACTCAAGCACAGATTTGTTTTAAAGGGGCCTTTTCACAGATTTTGGCATTTTTTAACTTATTCATTAAATGCTTTATATTGATAAATGTAAACATTGGATCGTAAAAGCACCAGTAAAAAATCAAGAATAAAATTAAAAAAAGGAAAAGAACATTGCCCGGAGCAGGTTTCGAACCAGTGACCCCTGGAGTCCTGCCAGAGTCCAGAAGTAAAAACGCTTTAGCCTACTGAGCTATTCCGCCGAGTACACATTCTTGACGTATTTTATACCTTATATAAGCAATCTTCGTAGTTTCACAAAATTTAACGACAAAAACAGAACTCTCCAAATTATTCAATCGTTTCGCGTTGCAACGCTTTATAATTTTTAGGTTTTAAAATCGTCAAAAGATGCATATAATGGCTATATTAGAGCATGGTAAATGTTCAGTATAACTGTTTCCTCACAAATATCAAAACTAAAACGAAAATTTGCGGATCTGAAACAACTTTTTTCAATTTTGTCAATTTACCAAAGCGTGAAAAGATCCCTTTAATTGTATATTTTCAAATGCCAGACATCAAAGTTAAGGTATTATATGTTTAAGTACTAACAGCGTCTAGTTGATGATTTCAGCGCGAGCCCCCATAACCCTGGATGATGCTGACACATGCTTACAATTGCAATAATGATTTCTTCCTGGCAGTGAAGACGCTTTGAATCAGTGTTTTAATGTTTCTTTATGTTATTTCTGCACCAGTTATGCTACAAACTTTAAGTTGTATTTGATCCATTACAATTTAACAAGGCACTGAAGGCAATAATTTATATGCCAAATCGTTTCCAAAAATAAAACCTGAAACCACACAAATTTAAATTGGTTGAAGAGTTACCCGTTTGGAATGTTTTAACAACTTACATGATTGCTATTAAGTACATTATTTTGCTGTTATGTTCCAGGTGGAATAATCTTTCAAAACATGTGCAACAATATGCAAACATCTTCTCCATGTTTTTTTTTCAGTTTTGTATTTGCCACTGGTTGCACGATGAGAACAGGTCCTCAAATTCAGGCTGTGGATAGGCCACAACCACATGAACCACCATCTATTAAAACCTTGTTTAGGATTGACCAGTTAGACCAAAGCCCCTGTCCAACTGGCACCATGACAACAAAACACTTGCTGCACTTTTTCCCACAACATGACAGCCTCAGGAGCCAGGATCTGAGTGGAGGAGACCACAATGCAAGGGATGTTCTAAGGCAGTCTGGAAGACTTGCAGCAACCTTTACGCAGAGAGCCGGCGTGCCCATCAAAGTGATTGACAAGAAGAAGACATTTCAGTTCATCACATGGAGGAAAGTCAGAATGAATCATTTTACAATAAGGGTTTACTCTAAGGTAATTCTGTTATCAAACTTTAACTCTTTCAGTGCTGGAACCGAATTTTGAAGGCCATTGCAAACAGTTTGGATCCAGATGAGACGCCACAGAACGTGGCGTCTCATCAGGATCCAAACTGTTTGCTATTCTGATAGTATTCTTTGGAAAAAAATCGAAGAAAATGCTAATTTTAGAAATTCTGCAGACGACATTTTAGCAAACGACAAATTTCCCAGCATGCAAAGGGTTAATGCACTTACCAGTGAGTTACCGGGGAAGCATAGGTATAGACATCAGGAAGATTTCTCTGATTGAATATCACTTAAAGTGGGAAATAACTTCAGTGTATCATAAAAAGGGTTCACAAAAACTTGAGTTTAGCCGACTTAATTACTTTATTTTTAATAGATGTTAGTGGAAACAAACTTGTTTTTTCACCTTAGCCAAAACTATTTATTTTGAACACAGTCATATATCCATATATAGCGCAGTCATTAAAATTGTCATGCTTTCCATAAAAAAGATGAAAACATGAAAATGAGCCTTACATTCAAATCATATCATATAGAAGTCAATCGATTGTCAGAAATTCAGCCAAATAAAATTATGACAAAAATATTTTCAGTATGCATTGGATATTATGATTTCTGGTAATCTATGCAAACCATCCTCTAACTGCTGCAGCAGTTGCTTAACATGGGAATTGTCAGCCATAAAATGCATTATTTCCAATTTCTGTTCATGTAAGTTCGTCTTCAACGATGGCACATTGACCCTCTTGTTCTGATCCAGACACAATTACAGCAGCTTGCGAGACAAATTTGTCTGCTAAGATTTAGTAGAGTTTCACCTTTTTAGGCAAATTTCTTAGGTGTTATAATGGTGGACTTAATCACAACTGATCACAATTTATGGTGTTGTCTGCATATAACATTTTTCAATGGCATTTGTTGAATGAAGGTCGAAAGGCACGAGTTGAAAAATAGTGCTGTGCTGGCATTTTTTTTGCAGTTTGTCCACCATTTTTAGAAACAGGTCAGGAGTTCCATCTTATGAAAAGAACCGTGCTAAATTTGAGTATTTTTACGGTATGTATGTACAACTTATCCCAGTACACATGTTCACAGATGTTATATTTCAGTCTTCAGAGGCCATAAGCAGTAAAGCTATTTTTATGCCCCCAGTAGGATGGCATATAGCATTTGCACTGTCAGTCCGTCCGTCCGAAAACTTTAACATTGGCCATAACTTTTGCAATATTGAAGATAGCAACTTGATATTTGGCATGCATATGTATCTCATGGAGCTGCACATTTTGAGAGGTGAAAGGTCAAGGTCAATGTCATCCTTCAAGGTCAAAGGTCAAACAACAAATCCAAGGGAAGTAATAAGCTTTAAAGGGAGATAATTATCTGTACCTGGCAAATGATAATTTTTTTTTAATTTAACTCAAAGCAGCACAGTAGGGAGCATTGTGTTTCTGACAAACACATCTCTTGTTTTGTTATGTGAATGAAACATATTTACAATTTCTCTTACTCATAGTTTGTTTGACAATTTTCTGTAGATACATCGCTTATTTCTTATTTCTTTGTATACTAATAACTTTGATACCTATCTCCTAATCATTGTAGTACTTTCCGCTACTTACGTTTAGCACACTAAAATTATGTGTGTAGTATTCCATTCACGCATCATGTTTTGGTATTTATGTATTTATTTTCTGTTTGCATAATTTTTTTTAAATAGTTTCAGATGCGGGCTTGGTTTGTGATTAATTTTGGGGTTGGCTTTGGCAGGCCCTCAACCCAGTTAGAATCCACATCCCACTGCAATGAAGGTTCGAATGCGGTGATCTCAGTTTAAATCCTTTTATGTTTATGGTAAGTGTTCTGTTATAATAGTAGTGGGTAAGAACAAGAATTTCGCTCTTGAAAGAGTTTCTTGAGTTTGATTTTTTCATAGGTTTTTATTTAACATTATTTATTAATCATTTACCATGCCTGCCCAGCTCAGTTGGCAGGGCCCTGGGTTGGCCATCATTGATTTGTTAGTTTAAATACATACCATCCCTCGTAAATTGTGAGCGGCCATGAACGTCGGGTTTAGTCAGTGAAATGATTTCTATGGTAATTCTTCCTTTGCAATGGTTAACAATTTAAATACGCTTATTATCTCAATGAAAAGTGTTTGCTGTATTGACTTATGATAATGACTGAAATATTAACACACTTTGCAGAAATTCTAAACAAACAAACATAATTTATTCATTATTAAACCTTGAGATTTTTTGTTAGGTTCATCTTTCAACAAAGACATGATGTAATTTTACTTTTGATTAATCGTGTATGCTACCAAATGTTCATCCTTACACAATTCTTCAGTTTCTGCAGAAAAGTCTGTTTAGTGTATGTTCAGAATTTAACAAATAAATTCATTTCAGGAAAAATCTTCATCTTAAAATGGTTAATATTTATTTTCCTACATAAGACATGATATAGAATGTGCTTTCATTAAACATTTAAATAAATACCAATCTTTAAATATGAAATTAATTAAAATTAAATAGAATTTGATTAAACTGGATCACATTTTGATTGATATGTCAAGTCAAGCTGATTCCATAATTCAACTTAAAAGTAACGATGGACAATCTTATCTGTGACCATTAACTGCTCCAAACCCTGCTAATCATTCACCAAATTAACATCTTAACAATGTTTTGTTACAGAAAAATGGGCTTTTAATGTGAAAGGACGTGTATTTGCTTAAAGGCCTGGCTTCCTTATGAATCATTTATCAGTTTTGTTTTGAACATGGCTTACTAATTGTGCAAATTAATGAAATCCATAGGTCAGAGTGAGGATTTTTGTCCGGAGGCATGTTGAATATACTCTATTAAAACGCCTTTCCTATCTTATTTGTATATATTGTGATAAATATTCCCCACCTTTTGTCATTTGATCGTGCTTAGTTAGTTTTGGATTTGTCATACTTAGTGAGTTAGTGGCATATACTGACTTTTCTGACTTCCCTACAACGGTTGTTGCAAGGTTTGTGTTATACATGTATTCAGTGATATGTTTTTTGGCAATTTACTTTTTCAGTATCTTTGAGTAATATTTTCTGTTGTTTTTGTTACATTTAATTAGAAATATATTGTGAATTTTAGTACTTAAATTCATTATTTTAGTGATGTACTTTTTATGTGAAAAATATATTAGCACTGTATGAGTTTTCCAACTGATATAAAAATTTATTATAAATAAGTTTACACAATTTATAGAAAGAAGAGCTTTGTCACAAAACAGCTGTCCCTTACTTTGTTAATGTTGTCGCAGTTAAAGAACGTTCATAAGTTTTATTAACCTAGCTTAACCCTTTACCACTTCGATTCGTTTCTTTACGCATTTGTAGTCCATTAGAAAGTTAAATTTAATTAAAGACTTTTCTTACTAGATACAAATTTTAAAGGCTTCATTTCCAACCCTAAGATACTGATGAGCAGCAAAAAGCATAAAACCTGAACAGACTGCGAGTTACTCGCACGCTGTTCTGGTTTTATGCTGTTTGCACATAGCCCTTTTCACTTTGCTTCTGAGAACGAAAGGGTTAAGTACTGTCTAAGTAATGTCAGGATGCAGATCTTGGGTTTCAATGATCTTTGATACCAAAGAAACCCTAATTAGGTCTGATGAAAAAAAAAAGAAAAAGCCTACTGTTTAACCATATTGCAATCTGTCCACACACTGACTTTTATCAACTTTGCTATTAAGTACTTCTTGATTTGTCAATTAGTTGTCAGTGTGTTGCCAGATGCAATTTTTCATTCAAATTTTGAATAAGATTTAAGCAGTATGTAATGCAGCTTGATAAAACAGTATTGCGTATTATCTTTGTTAGCATTTTATGTTATTATTTCATGCTTTTTTATTGGACAAAAAGTGTTTTTTTATACCACCCATTTTAGAACAAAACATCCAACTATTGTATCTTGACATATTTTTCTTACAAACGTCACCAGATTATATTAGATATGGGGTCGACTTTAAGTATTAAATTGATTATTCATGTTGTATGCCTTTTTATGGTGATGATTATCGATGATAACAGAAAGGAAGGCTGAACTGAAGCAAAGAATCATCTAAATCAGGGTGGTTGTCTATAATGACTAATTTAAGGTGCAGAACTGCCACAACAATAATGCATTTTAGGTAAATCTTTTATTTTCAGCATATTTATACAGAGTGTATCAAATAATAGTAATTGTTATGTCCGTCTGTCTTTTAGCCAGAGTCTGAGGCTGAGGTTCTACCGTTTGGTATTTAACTTAGTATCACTGCTCACTATTGCAGAATTTAAATTGTATCTGTTAATGTCTATTAGTCATATCAAGGAATGTACGCAAACTATTTGGGATTTTAAATTAACCAACAGTGTACATTAATGAGTTTATAACTGTACAAAAGACAATAATTTGTTATTGAATATACCGGTAACTCTTATCTCATTTATTTTCCAGTTGTACTTTTTTCTGAGCTTTCAATTTAGTTTTTTTAGTCATCAAAGTTTTATCAGTTTGAACAAAAAGTTATTAGATTACATATAAACGCTTTAATTTAAAAAAATGGTCTAAGACAAGTCAAATGCATGAAACGGTATATCTATTTTGTCCTGTTTTTGCATCATCTGTTATTGACTCTCACAGAACATCTCTCATATGTCGATTATAATTGGTTCCCATTGTTGGTCTTCCAGACACAGAACACGTCTTTCCGATCAAATTAGTTAACCTTGCAGGACATTGCACTGGGTAGGCAACTGGGTCTCCATTTTATGTCTCACCTAATATACAACAGTTATTGGTATTCACAGATGCTACCTGAAAAGTACAGCAGTCAAAGGAAATAAAGATTTGTTAACAAGTCCCTTTACTGTAAAACTAAATGTTTTGTGGTACCACTGGCTGTAAAAGAGTTTTAGGTTATTTCATGCGCCCCCCCCCCCTCCCAAGTATTGAATTCAGTGCAGTAACAACAAAAAAACGACAAAAAACAACAAACAGCAGCAATGTGAAAATACTAGTTCAATACCGGGTATTAAGCTTTGAAAAACATTTGTATTCTTAAAAAGACATTGTATGTTTTCTTTCCTGAATTGCATTGGCCCTTTACAGGGTACAATACATTATTTATTAAACGTATAACTTAACTGTTCCTGGTGCATTCTGTTCATATTTGCATAATTCATCATAAGTGGACAAATCAACAAACTTTTTTAAGTATTGGTAATTGTATTTGGAAACTGGGCATAATGGGCAAGAATAGCAAGCGCAAAAGTACAGATGTTACCCAATTTATTTGATCTAATGAATTAATTCTGTTGACAGTGCGCTTTTTGTTGAATTGCTAATGACCACAAGAAAAATACAAGCAATTGTGTTAGTTCTGTAGCAGAATGTTAGTAGAATTGAGAGACTTTGTATGGGTGTTTTTGCAAGCAAAACTTTCAGGTGTTTTTGAGTTATTTATGATTCTTTTTAAAGTTTTTGCACAATCAAAAATCAAAATATAACAGGACTGTTTGTATTGTAGTTGTGTTTTGGGACATCAACTAGTGCAACTTGGACATTTACCAGCCAGCTGCCATTGGTCAACACTTGTGTAATATTGTAGAGCTTTAAAAGTTAAAAAGAAAGGACTTTGTGTTGTTGTTGTTGACTGAATTGCCTTCTTTTCATGTCAGATTGGTTTATTGCTTTTGTTCAGAAAATCATGAAAATCATCTCAACAAATCCCTGTATCAGTCAACAGATGCAAGAAAAGTTTCCAATTTCAGGCAAATTATGTTAGGGCTATATGTGAGTTTCTGGCTGCAGAAAATGCAAATCTGACTGCTGATGGATGTAAATTAAATTTAAAATATTGTCTTGAAATGTCTGAAACTGTTTTTTGTCTGCGTGCAAGATAATGGTGATTTATTTGCTTACAAATCCAGCTTTGTTCTGGCTTTATGTCCTTCACCTTTGCGCTATATAGTGATGATTATTAAATTTGTCATGGCATTTTAAAATTGGCCAGAATAAGCATAGTTTATTTTGAACTCTATGCAATTATTTGCTTGCATGATATGGCTATTCTATTGCCTGAGTATTCCCCCCAAGATGTGTTACGAAAATATAACAGTAAAAACATCAGGTCAATTTTATGTTGTGAAATGGTTTATGATCACACAAGGGACAAATGTTGAACAACAGTTTTTTCTTTCTTTCAATCATTACATTTTATGGGTAGGCATTATTTAACAATTTAGAAGCCCCACAAGATTAGGAATTTAAGAAATTACCAGTATACTGGTTGTTACGCAAGATGCTCTTTAAAAAGTTTTATTTTAGGTAAGCTTCATAAATATGAATCCTTATACCCATAAAGTAGATTGCTATTTCGAAATATAGGTTAAATAATTATTGACATTTAATTCAATGTTTTAAAGAAGTTTTAATATTCTGTTTTTGTAACATAATTATTGATTTAAAAACTAAAGCAATGTTTCAGATGCAGGAATAATAGAATAAATTTAATCAAAAGCGCTATACAAATGTATATTCAGACATCATTTGCGTTCTTAAAAAGTATTTTCAATATGCATTTCATGCACATGAAATGCATATTTTATACTCTTTGGTCGAGAAGGGTATGAAAGTAACCACTTATTTCCCAAATATTTTTCAAAGTATTATAACTATTTAAGCATTAAGAATACTGTTATATCATATAACAAATCTAACTCTGTCTACAAAATGATTGGGTATAAGAATTTTCTGCAATTATAAAAAAAAGTCATGTTATTACATATTATTATTTATTTTTGCACATAAAAAAATGAATGTGAAATAGATCAGGCATTAGAGAATGAAGCAAATACAAAGAATTTCTGACTCATCTCAAATCCTATTAAAGGTCACTAAACTAACTATTGTACCAAGGTTCATGCCATTCAATTTATTAATTTACGATTTTCATAGCATAAAAAGGCAAATTCTAATAGTTATCAATCAATGTTAATTTGTTCTTACAATTTTTTACAAAATTTCAAGATATATAGATCAGATTTCTAATAATGGGAGAACGAAAATGTGATTTTAAAGTGGTTTCTAATGGTTTGATTTTACAAAGTGGAAAATGACCAGCCACCTTGTCAATATGCATTTATCTTTTGGGCTTAAGAGGTTAACCATTAAAAGGTAGGTACTGAAATTGTGCATTTGGTTACCAGTAATATAGAATAGGGAATCTTTCAGCTCTTAATATTGGGAATTGAATCTGATTATTTTATCAAATCATGTAAGTAACGAATGCATATGGATTGGTTTAAAATCTTTGTTCATATCATAATTGTGCACATAATTAACAAAATAAGTTTTAATTACTTATCAACAACATAATGCCAATTTAACAATTTTATTGATAAAAACAAACACAAAAATGTATTGTTTACCTTTAACATTGATGTTTATACAAAAAATATGTAAATATTTTTTTTCATATATGACAGTAAATATAGAACCTGATACCTTTTTTACATGTTACATAATTATGACGTTTATAAGATTATACTTTATTATGCCCCCCTTCGAAGAAGAGGGGGTATATTGCTTTGCTCATGTCGGTCTGTCTGTCTGTCTGTCGGTCTGTCCGTCCACCAGGTGGTTGTCAGACGATAACTCAAGAACGCTTGGGCCTAGGATCATGAAACTTCATAGGTACATTGATCATGACTCGCAGATGACCCCTATTGATTTTGAGGTTACTAGGTCAAAGGTCAAGGTCACGGTGACCAGAAATAGTAAAATGGTTTTTGAATGATAACTCAAGAATGCATACGCCTAGGATCATGAAACTTCATGGGTAGATTGATCATGACTTGCAGATGACCCCTATTGATTTTGAGGTCACTAGTTTATAATGCAAGATACAGCTTATGCATGTATACCTGCTACAGCATGAGATGCAGCAAACCAGTCAACGTTCACTATACTCGCCAGCAGCCAGTCATTATTTGCTAATTACCAACAGCTAAATCATTGTCACATTAGCTGTCAGAGATGTGGTGGTTATGGTGGCTGAGTTGTCATATTTTGGACAATATACGTCAAGGACTGCATGCATGCCTTTGGCCGCAGGTTTCATGCTAGACCAACTGGAGGCTGATGGACATCATGATCATTAAGTATCTGGCGAAAGAAGTATTACAATGCTTATAATGTAGAAAAATAATAAGTGAGGTATTTACTTAAAATGGTCAGTGTGCTGGGATTTTTTTTAATCTTAAGATTCACAAAAATGCATAAACATGAAGAAAAAATCTTTGTCACAATAATCATGTTTGACCTTGCTACAAGAGCTGCAATAAACCAATGAAACATGATGACCATGGTTATTTTTAATGACTATGGAGCACGAAAAGACCATGGTTGGCCACCAAAGCGGCCAAGGAACATGTTTGAACATGTATAAAACATGGTCATTTTAAGGTTATCCATGGTCCTATTATCATGGTACATGTATACCATCTTTTGACTGACAGTGGGTTAATTTCACACGCATCTGCGTTTTAAGGCTGATTTTATTAACTTTTTGGGGTCATATTCCCTATATCTGTGAGTATAAATTAAACCAATTAAGTCTTAATTCCCTATTGGAGGTTTTCAAGAAAAATGTGTTCAGTGTGAATTTGTAATAATTACTGGTTTATTTGTATTCAGACATGAATATTTTATTTAAGTTTCATGAATACTTACTGAACTAATAATAAAAAAACATGATCCCATTTCCGATGAAAAGTTTATTGACACTACAGTTTTCAATTTCTGTGATATAGGTCATAATCCCAAAATGGTGAAAAATGCCCTCATACAATCATTCTCGGGGGAAAAGGACACAATGCACTTGTTTCCATTCATATTACTTCCCAGTGAGGATAAACCTAATTATAAGTTGTTCATTGGACTATTAACTTTTCACTATAATTATTACTCAATAATTAAAGCATACATTATTATATTTTGGCCATTATCAAGCCATGTGAGACTGTGTTCTATTATACCAGCACCATCAGTTCAGTACCCACATGAGGAAAATGAAATTTACCAATGTTTGCCTTGTTCAGGTGTCCCAAATTCCCGAGTGGAACATCTGAAATCTACAAAGATGTTTTATTGTTCTCACCGAACTTGTAAAGGAATTCCATTAGCTCTTTATTACAGTATTATTGACCAGTGCATAAATAATGAATCAAAATCCAGAGTTAGTTCACTTAGTTTACATGTCACTGGTATTTCTATTGCTGGACTGGTTGGCTTATTGAGCAGGAACCAGTTTGTTCTCATAATCAACTATCAAACAGAAATATAACCCATTTATGCCTAGCGTCTAGTAAAAAAGCCTTGGCAAACAGCGTAGACCCAGATGAGAAGCTGCATGATGCGTCGTCTCATTAGGGTCTGCGCTGTTTGCTTAAAGGAATTTCTGTAAGAAATATTCTAAATATAGAAATAAATATACTAGAGATCCCTTATTTTGGAAATAAATTGATCCAATTTAGAAGGATGGGAGAGTCCACTAGGCATAAATGGGTTAAAATGCACATTTTAAGGAAGTATATTTTTTAAGGCATTTACACACTAAATATTTTGTCGCCATATTGTCAGAGCTATGAAGCTTTTACTGCACTGCAGAGTGTTTCAAAGCTTTAAAATAGTAAACTACATGACGTTTATTTCACAAGTAATGTAATTGTATGAAAATGCACCTTAATTAGGTCCAAAATACTACATTAAAACATGGTGAACATCTATGGGGATGCAGTTGCTACTTTAGTTTCTATGGTTACCATTCCATGTTGGGGAATGTGTCTGTGTTCCCTTTTCATGATAAAACACCCATTTATCTCTGTCAGCTTTAAGAACAGAGCAGGTTTTTATCAGTTTGATATTTTCAAGTGCAATCAGATCCAAAAAAGAAACATGGATGACAAAGCTGATGTGAAAAATTGTGATTGAATTGTCGTTCAATTATATTGAAACTGGGAGCATCTGCACAGTGTTGATTGTCTAGTACAACGTCCTGACATTGGCAAACTAAAACTAGATACAAGTGCCTGGCCTCAAAAACAAGAGTTTGATGTATGAAAGGTGCACTTTTTTATAGAACAATAAAACTAACAATGAGTTGTTATTTGAAAAAACATCTTATAATAAGTTACAAACAGCGCTTGCCCATTTTGTCCACCAATGATGTATAATTTTAATTCAAATAATATTAAATAGAATTTGGCTATTTTGAAAGATTTTGAAATGTGTCAACTCTGTTTGTACCCCATATTAGTGACTTTTTTCAAAATCTAGCCTATTCTTAAGTTAAGTATATTGCCCACCTTTGTTCAAATGTTTTAATATAGATAATTTTTTCTCAGATTTTTTTTTCGGGCAAACCAAACACTTAAAAGAGGTCATGGGCTGATATGCCACTTCCTAGTGGTACATGTTCATACCTGTTTAATTAAAAATGTAAAATACGGTCTCTTTTAAAATGATGTTCTGCAAAACAGCCATTGCACAAAGTGTTGTGATATATAATTTAAAGTAAAAAGCTATGATATGATGTTGATTTATGAAATATAAAGTGTTTTTATTTGCTCTATGAAATGATTTTCTAAGTTTCTAAAACTGGATCATTGAGTTTGGATTGACACACAGTGTGAGGAGGAAGTTCAAGCACTGGCACTTCCAAAATAATTAGACCAACTGGAGTTGGAACAATTCTTTGCATGTTAGGGGCCAATAAAAGGACCATAAATTCTCCGCCTCCCAAATTCTCCCTGCCAAGCTGTAATTGGAATTCCATCAGCTTTCATATGAAATGGCTAAGTTATGACCATGTTAATTTGATTAGTGGTCCGAAATACATGGAGTGCTAGTTGTCATGACAGGCCATGCCTACAGAAATATGATTCATGACTCTGCTGGTCATTTTTCTTTGCTGGCCTTTGTGTTTTGGGCTGATTTGTCTTCTTTTTAGTGATGAATGTTTCAGCATTGATCTGTTGTCAGTGATCAGAATTGGGTTAATTGAGGTGTGACTTTGGGCTTAATTTGGTCCGCCTGGTGACGTCTTTTTGGTTGTTTTTTGTTGACTCCACTTGTGTACTCTGTCCTTATAGGGCTGTCAGTGATTTGTCCTTTCTTTTTTTGCTGAATATTGTTTCTTTGATCTTTTATTTTAGTATTTAGATAGCATCTGTGATGTGTGCCACGATCTAATACTGCTGTGAATGGACATTATCAATTGTAACCATGATGTATTTTTTGGCAAATTGCTACTAATATTTGCAGGATGCTTGATTTGTAAATTAAATATTACTTGTAATAAATCTTGCTGACTACTAAACATCTCCCTGGAAAAATGAGTTTAACAAACCCTAGTTAATTCAGCAACTAAATAAGGCGGCAGAGTATCAGATTTTGATTTATTATGCTAGGTTGACATAGCAAAGGATAAAGCCCATGTGACTCTCCTTTCTTTGTTCACATATATTCTTCCATACAATGTAATTCTACTAAATGTGAATGCTATAAACCTTGCATGGGTGATTTTAACCCTTTACCACTCAGATACGTATTTCGACGTGTTTGTAGTCCCTTAGAAAGTTATATTTTATTGAAGACCTTTCTTACTAGATTCAAGTTTTTAAGGCTTCATTTCCAACCCTCAGATACTGATAAGCAGCAAACAGCATAAAACCTGAAATGAGGCTGTTCTGGTTTTATGCTGTTGGCACATTGCCATGTTCACTTCAATTCTGTCAGAGAGATAGAGTAAAAGGCCCTATTTCCACTTAGTTGACATACCATCTGAAATTGTAGGACATCAGAGTGTTTTCACAAAGTTGGACATTTTGAACTTTGCATTTTTTCTTTTTCTATGCCCCCGGATCGAAAGTTGGGGGGGGGGGGTTATTGTTTTTGGCCTGTCTGTCTGTCATTCATTCATTGTGTGTGTCCCAAAACTTTAACCTTGGTTAAAGTTTGATAACTTTTGCAATATTGAAGATAGCAACTTGATATTGTCGCAAAATTTAGAACTTCGATGGTAGCAATAAAAGTTAAACCTTGCACAAATTATCTTAACTAAATTTTAATTTAGTCAAGAACCTGTGGTCTTATTTACGGATGCTGCCACCAGTCCATTCGGACAAATTTCCATGTAACTTGTACACTAGCCGAGCTAGTAGAAATTAAATAAGTCATTTGTTTCTACAACTACAGTTTATTTACACATGTGTAATATACACACATTTTATTTCAGCATTTCCAACAAAAGTCAAACATTAGACATTTAAAATATATACACCACGTCAGAAATATGTTAAGTTTAGATACATTCTAAAAGCTCCACAAACAACAAAAACATCCTTTCCAAAATCCCCCTCTTCAATATAACTTCAGGTTTATATACTTAACCCCCTACCCAAACTCTCAGGTTAACCTGAATCCTCGGTTACCCAGAATCCTCGGTTAACCTGAATCCTCGGTTACCCTGAATCCTCGGTTACTTTAAGAGTACCTGAAATTGTACTTAATCATGGACCTGACCATTCAATACCGAGGGTCAGATACCCATTGATAAACAATTATCCCCCATCGATAAGCAATTATCCAGAACTGACCTGATAATGAGTGTTGTGGGTGTACCTGAGTTTACATAATATATTGTAATCTACCTGAAGAACTATCACCTATAGATACATGCACATGTTTTATGTAGTTAAATATTGATACCAGTATTATTGAATAATACCTCAAAAAGTGAAAATAATCATTATTGCTATAAAAACATTTTAGATGCAAAATAGTAAAAGAATCACTAATAAAGTAGCAAATGTATGATTTTTAGATGGTCGCTATAGCGACCGTCTAATGTGCTTGATGTGAAATTCAGGTCGATACGGCCTAGGTATGATTCACCCAATACCCGCTTGCGTATCCGCGCAAGAAAGAGTTGTATAATTTATGCAAGAGGTTTGAGTTCTCCAATTATGTGTATTCACAAATGGAAACATTATATTAATATCGTGTTACATTCAATATTTTCGAACGGTGTTTTATAGAAAAGAATCAATAAACAATGATCGTATTGTACGTGTCGCGGAGGAGATTGTTTATGAATGATTAAAATAGTCCACTTTCTGCTGCGTGTGCGTGACGTAGTATTTTCGCTCAGCTCATTCATAAATCTGAGGCTGGCGATAAACGAAGGGGAGTTTGTGTGAGAATAACGCAATAGTATAAGGTTACGCTTGTTTATATTCACAGGTCTCAGTTAATAATACGTTGACCACGAGTTCAACAATTATTACAGGGATACGATAGACAACATAAAAAAATGTTTCATTATCGCTGAAACTGTTAAAAACATTTAAATATAACAATAATATTCTCTAAAAAATGTAGTCTTGCTGTTTTGAAATAAGGTTTGGAATTTTGTTTTCTAAATAACTTAATTGAAAACAAAAGTTTATTTATAGTGTTTTTTACTTGTTAGTCGCGTATTTACCGCATTATAATGTGTGTTATAATAGGCAAACCATACATAAGTAAAATTCAAATCTGCCTTCGCACATAGAAGGAATGGATCAATTAGGTGCTGCGTTTCCTTTGCTTACTTCAGTTAGCGGTCAATTATTTACGTAATAGCAATCACAAGGCTCCGGCTTCAAAGGAATTGCGGAGCGTTCTTACATAATAAAAGTCGTAGTCGCATGGTATTTGCGTTTTGCGTCCTATTTGGTCACGTGGTTCTTTTTCGCGGGTGTTTTGGCATTCATGATATGAAGCTATTAATAGATGCGCCTGTCGATAAACAAAGGAAAGTTTACGGGTTATAACAACGCAAAAGGTTACGCTCTCGCATACAACTCAATGACGTAGTACAGGTCGTAAATTGAGAGATTCGGGAAAAAGTTTACGCTTATTAATATTCTCAATTTATAAAACGTTGAACATAAGTTCAACAATAACTTCAGCGATATGATAGACAAAACAAAGTTTCATAATTGCTAAACCCGAATATAACAAACAATTTATAATAATAATACGAATGCAATAGTAGAAGGTTAGTAGAAGGTTAAGCTTGTTTATATTCACAGTTCTCAATACATAGACAGTTGGATATGAGTTCATCAATTACTACAGGCATACTATAGGCAACCTCGAAAATGCTTTTTAATCGCTAAAACCGAAAACAACTTAATATATTATATTAAATATATTTATAACAATAAATGTCTTTTAAAAATGTAGTCGGCGTAAAATAAAGTTAGCAATTTACTTTTCTAAATAATTAAATACAATTAAACAAAAGTTAAACTATTGTATTGTGATTTTCACTTGTAAGCTGCATATTCACCGCATGAAATGTGTGTAAGCATTGTCAAACCACACATTAGTGTGAGTAAATAAAAAATATACTACGGGAGAGCACTTCATATGTGTCCTCATATGCCTTGTTATGAGTATCTTTCTTCACTATCGAAATATATCGTATGTTTATATTTGATTTAAACGCAGTTTTCTTTCGACACATTTAAATCACACGTCAATAGCGCCGTCATGCGAAAATGGGTCTTATGCGTTTCGGCAAGCGTTTGTTAAACCTAACCTGTGCTTTTGCGCAGTCAGGCCATAGGCGATGCTGTTCGCTTTAAAATCACTCAATATGTTATGTTTCTCCTAACCAGAAGGAGGGATAGCTGAGTGTGCTATTTATATGATGGGCACATATGGAATAAGACCCATTTTCGCATGACGAGGGTCATTACTTTTTGATACAAAATTGAATTGAAAATAACAAACTTGTTAATAATGGCAGCCTATCCACACATTAAGGAATGATTTCCAGACGTGCTGACCAAGTACGGCAAACATTGTGGTATGATAATTAAACGATTTTATCTTATCGCGACACTATACTATTTCCCTAATGATTGTTTTCTCATCTTGGAGGCGAAAGTGAAATTCTGCGAGATGGATTGTAACGCGTAATTGTAACAGGGCCACAATTTGTGTCGTTTGAGCATACAGAGAGTAGTCCGGAATTCCTTACACTGAACAGTGCTACATTCTTTGAATTGAGCACATACGCAGTGATGTAGCAAAATTTCAGAGGTTGTATCTCGAATCAGCTTTTTAAATATTCGAAAATATTCATGCGTGTCTGTTGGCATTATGTAAAAGTCACTAAGATGAAAACTGAAACAGCTACGCCTAAAAGCGCATTAGTGCTCTATACCTATGTTTATGTTAGCGTTGTTGACACCGTGTGAACTGCTCGGGTAACAAGTAAAGCATAAACAGCAATGTTTATATACTTTTATTCTCCATAAACAAAATACGAAGATTATTGTATATTTTGAATTTGTATATGGTGTCAAAAATCAAAAGTTTTGTTCACGGAACTTTCATTATGAATTTATATTCTTGGTGAGATAGTCATTTGATATTAGAAAAAAATATTCCTTTAATATGATGGTGACTGCAAATTTTCTTTATATTAAGTTCTCGTTACCATTTTCATCATAATTTCTATGCTTTCAGAACTTCTAAAAAGCATGTTGTTTTAATTTTGTCTTAGTTATTTTTATGAAATAATAAGGATGATAAAAAGTGCACACAAAACTCGACCCGTGCGCTATGACACACACTTTATAAAGTTGAATGGCGTGTGTTCATTTCAAACTTGCTATTGATTTTCAAAAATGAATTGCGTGTTAAATTATGCAATAGCGAACATCTTTAGTGCCTTCAGCGCTTTGATTAAAAACTGCAACAATATTTGGCATGCATGTGTATCTCATGAAGCTGCACATTTTGAGTGGTGAAAGGTCAAGGTCATCCTTCAAGGTCAAAGGACAAATATATGGCTTCAAAGGGGCGTCAAAACTTTAACCTTGGTCATAACTTTTGCAATATTGAAGATAGCAACTTTATATTTGGCATGCATGTGTATCTCATGGAGCTGCACATTTTGAGTGGTGAAAAGTCAAGGTCATCCTTCAAGGTCAAAGGTCAAATTTATGGCTTCAAAGCAGCACAATAGGGGGCATTTTGTTTCTGACAAACACATCTCTTGTTTTATGTGTTCTTCAATATGTTCATGATGAAAATCAACATTGTTACTATGTTTGTTTTGAATTAGTCCCTTTTTCTTTTGCACCTGAATCCAATTCATATCCCAATATATGATTGTGTTTGCAAAGATAACTTTTTCAGTTATCGTCACTGAATTACCGACCCTTGAAGTCAAAATCGTGCATCATGATAGCAGGTCTTCCGGAGAAGTACCCAAGACGATAGAATCAATTGAATCAATGTATAGGTATATTGTATTCAGAACTACTGAATTTCAGCTTAGTCCCGATCCAAGACAAAGGTGTGACATGGGAATCACAAGTGCCATTGTCCAAGATTGAAACATATGGATCAAGCATAACGAGTGTCAGTCTGACGTCCACTCAACATTATGTGTCAAGAGCGATATCTAATTTAACACCTTTGAAAAATCATCGAGAATTCACTGATTTTGCAAATATTGATTCCTTTTCCAAACATCAGGAGTTTCACATTCACAAGTGCTCTTTAATAGGAGTCAAAAGAAGCTTAATGGAAATTCAGACATACTTGAAATTTGAACTAGCATAGAAAAACAAATTTAACCAAATTAAATATTGGTGCAAATGTTTTTCTAAGGCATTATGAAGGCCTCTAACTTTCAAATGGCTGACATTTGTGATTTATTTGCCTTTCGGTATGTAGAATCAATTTCTGGGTTTATTATTGAGTACCATTGTTAATTGAAGATCGCCAATACTTGTGTGGGATTCATAGGAAAGCAACAAAACCGATGCTCTTTAAGAATAATTTGTAAATTAAACTGGAGCTGTGTAATTGTGGTTGAGACATTAATTAATATGGTTCTTTTATTACTAGGTGATTAACTGTTTGGCATGTAAGTATAATTCATATTTTCTTTTCATATGTAAATATTTCCAAAAATATGAGTACTAGAAATTGGAGATGTGATTATTTATTTATTTTCAAAATTATTCATGATAAAAATGTTTTATTAATATGAACATGAAGCTTCATTTTAAAACAAATTTATTATGTATTGCGCAGGGTGTGCCTATACAATTTATGTCTATAAAAATTACAAACGTATAATATTCATTTATTCAAATTTCCAATTAGTTTCTGCATTATTTAATGATATTGTAATACAGATTAATTATATCAAACCAATTTCAACTGATTAGGTTTCAACTGATTAGGTGTTATGTTTGTGATTTATTCATAATATTATATTAAACATTTGTTGTGTAGCAGAAATAACACTTCATACCCTATTTTGATACATGAACACCATTTCTTTCCCTATGATTGATACTTGTATCATCTCTAATAGAATGCAGTGGGGCTTGCAAAGATGAAATCAATCATTTATCATTGCCTACATAAATATTGCTGGGCCATGCCATTCATGCCCTCACAAACGCCAATTTGTAACTTTGTACTGGAAGAAAGGTACTCAGAAAGCCCATTATCATTGCCAATATAGAGATTATTTCCAGCTAGCAGCCTGGTCAGAAGTTCATTTTGTGGACAAAAACAGCAAAGAAAACATTTTTTAATTTCCAGAAAGTGCATTTGAAGGGATTCCAGCTTTACCAATTGCTAGAAAAATAATGAAATCTTATTGATTATACATTGATCAAGATCAGTGTAAAAGATGAGTGTCATGAACTGAGTTTTTATCCTCTGTAGTAAAAGTTTACAGAGTCTCATAAGTCCTTTATCATTAGTAAATTATATTGACAGTTTTCATTAAATGGCAGCCATTAAAATTTTGAAATGAAATCTGACTCTTATCAGTGCATGGTAATCATCTGGATGACCACAATGATCTGTGTTATGTAAAAGCTCTTAGGAAAAGTGATTGAAATGAAAGGGCAAATGTCCACTCTCAACAACACAGATATATAAAAGTAATTGGCTCATACGGATGTCAAATGTATACGGATGTCATATGTGCACAAACTTTTACTTAATTATAAATAGTGCAATTTTGTTTACATGTTTGGCTAAGTTCCGAGAAATTAAATGAAACGCCCAAAGAAACACCCAAATAAATTAATTTGTTTTCATCACAAAACAACAATAAAATGCATAAATGGGTAAAATTAAACAAATAACACCTTCATCCTACAGAAATTTGTTAATCAAATGATGATGTATTTAAAAATATGCATGTAAAAAAAAAAATTACAGTCAAAACCTGGCAATTATTTACACCATTTCCTATATATTGTCCCTTTAATTATCCTGAGCCCGTTTTGTTTGATGTGAGTTTTGCATGGACATAGAAACAACAATTATGCCCCAGGAACTTATGATGACACAATGAGTAGGTGGGATTAATTCTATCTCTTACATCAAATGTTAATATGGAAAAAAAAAATTCTGAGTGTTTTTTTTTATGGAAATTAAATGGAGGAGAAATGTCCCATCAGAAGGACAGAATGAATAACTGCAAATTTTGTATTTGTTTAAAGTACCTAAACTAAGCAAAATAGAAAATCATCTGTTTTGTCTTCAACAAGTTTTAGTTAGTGTGAAAAAGTTCTTGACAATCTTTGCTGTGCAATATAGTACTGTGACCTGCCTCTCACCTAGGGCTAGGGTTTAATTCTTGTTTCCAGAAGAATGTGAGTTGGGTTGGTGGTCACCATACCGCTCAGGTGGGGTTTCCTGACTGAGTACCCTGGCTTTCCCCCACATTACAAGAACACACATAAATGAAAAAATATCTTTCAGTAAAAAGCAAATAGCTGGAAATTGCAGCTCTATTTCAAAGTTGTCCCTTTTCTTTCGTGAGTGGAAAAGTGATTAAGGAAGGAGTATTGGGCCACACTCTGAGTCCTCACATATTGCAGCCTTACAGGCGGAAGGACCTCATAAACTTCGAAACACACACATGCAGTATAGAGTTTAAGGATGAACACCCACTAATTGATGCAGATTTAATTCATACCACAAACAGACACAATTTCTGTTTCAGAAACGAATGCATGTAGAGTAACTGCCTTGTTCTAAGAATAACTTACTGTTCTATTGTTGAAATCTCCATATATGGAATCTAATTTTATTTTACTGCCACTTCGCAAAAACATTTATTGTTGTCTTCAAAGAAGCAATTATTCAATGTAAGATATTCATTCGCAAATTAAAATACCGAATTGAAACACGGGGAAAATATGTCAGAAAGACCATATATTGATGTATCATGTTGATTGGCAACCACTTTCATATTCATATAGGATAGTTGTTGAGTGAGTGAACCAATTTTTTTTATTACCATCTTGAGAGCAGAAGTTTCCTGGTGATGAGGGTGATCAACAAACAGAGTGACAGACATCTGGTTCTCCAAGCTTGTTTTCACTGACATTTAAGTATAATCTTTGTTTGGTGTTTACATTTTAGAGAAGAGTCTCCAATAAGATTGTAAAGGTAGCAACATTCATCCTGTTTAATGTATGTGGATGTTATTTGGCTTTGAATTGTTCAGAAAGACTGAATTGTTCAGAAAGACCATCCACATTGACAACATATTTCATAATTATTCGATCTCATTAGATTCAAGTTACAAGTGTTTTTCACCAGCAAAAATAAATTAACGTCAATGCTGCATATTTCTTGTTATTTTCTAAGAATACAATTATTTTTGAGGTTTCAATGAGCTTTCTTGGCTGCTAAATAATGTTCACATATTTAGTATCATTGCTTAATTACGTCTGCTGGTAAAGTCTTATATAAACATTATATTGTTTATGATAATTACAACAAATTAAAATAGTGACTACAGTACACTGTGCAAAAAATACTGTTCATGCAATAATAACCATTTCTTTGTCAGATTGAAAAGTTCTCTCAAGGGCAAGGAAGCAAGCAAAACATGTAATTGTTTGTATGCTGTGGTCATCTGAGAGGGATAGAGGGTCAGCAAATGTTTAGAATGATTGAAATATCTTAAAATACACATTACTAAGTACAAACCGATGTTCTGAACATCTGAAGTATGATTATATGGTAACTTGGCCCTCTTGACTAGGAGCCGAAGAGTCAGTTAATTGTTTGCCTAGATGAGTTAATTGTTTACCTGCCTCTGTAAATTGCATATCTATGATGGGGGGAAGTGTGACCCTCATAAAACTGCCATCAAATTGGCTTTGGACTGTCAACAAAGATGAAAGGGGTGTCTGGGGGAAGAGAAGCTGGAGCAGAGAGAGAGCCACAATGATTGTCCTCTGACCTGTCCAGTAGTGTCCAGTATGACAGTTTACTGCACAGTGGCGTTTGTCGTAATTGTTATTTTGTCACATGTTGGTTTTGTTGTTTTTTGGAACTCCTAATTGTTTGACCAACAGCTGTCGCAAGTCGGTTTATTAGCACTGTGTAACAGGTTGGAATTATTTCACTTTCTGCTTGATTTGTTTTATATTTATCTATTTTGATATTTATTTTACATATGTTTTTAAATATTTTTCCTCTTTATCTGTTGTGTTATTATGCAATACATGGATATCAGTTATGAAAAAAAAACTAAAACAAAAAATAAATTTATTTATTGAGAATATTAACTATTAAAAGTTGCTTCAAGTCAGGTTAGTGATACCAACACAAGGTAATTAAATATATTTATGTTTAGGGGTTACTGTTTCTCTCACACAAAGTTATTTGTTTAAAAGGGCTTTATTTATTTTTTATACTTATTTAAAATATCTTATAAGTATTATGATAAATAAAGCTCAATCGCATTGTGGCATTTGAATGTGTCTGCTAATTTTTTTTTAGCTACATACAAGTAAATACTGGGATCATCAGATATGCATTGATGTTAGAATGTTTAATCTGTTATTAATTAATATTTGGGATTTTGCAACATATTAATTAATGACAATAAATTTTGAGTTTAGCATGAGTGATTTAACTCAGTAAGCAGGGCCTTACATACTTAAACCCTCTGCAAAGCCTACTTTTTATTTAAAAAATTGCTTAAATAGAATGGGGTTTTGAATTACAGATTTACTATAAGACTGAGTGATTCTTTGGACTTAAGTGACTTTAATCCCCTATATGTGCTAATAGACATCAAACATCAATTGTGTCTGCGTATTGTTGTGTGTGGGATTTTGATTCCGACTGGATTAAACATTAATGTAACCTTGAAGATCAGTTCTAAACAGGAATTAATTAGTTGCTCTATTCTTGATCACATAAATTATTCATGCTCATTTGCATTACAATTGGTTTATCAGCTTGCGAGCTAGATGATAACAAAATAATGTACTTATCGAACCTATTTGAAATGATCACAACCAATGGTACATGTTTAATGGAACCAAAAGGCAATTGTAATTCCTCTCTGACTTAATGCGGTTTTAAGAGTATTATGTTGCACTGAATTGTCTGAAGAGTTTGATTGCCTTGTACTGCATCTTTCTTGCATAATTTACATGGTTAAATATTCTGTGTTAAATACTATAGGTTAAACCATATATGTGAGAAAGGTACTGATATTTTAGCACACATTAATCACTGCAGCACCTCAGGTGTGACAATTTTCATTACAATATAACATATAGCAGCCTCTGAAATAATATCAGGTGTGGTAAATGTCACCCAAATGTGTAAAAATGCCATAAAACTGAAATATAACTGCCATTGTTGCTGGACATTTAGCTTGACCTGCTCTGGCTGACATCCTTGGTTTCATATGCGCAAATTAATCCCTTCTTCGTTTTAAGCTCCACTGGCCAGAGGCAAGCGGGGCTTATGTCATGGTCCTGTGTCCGTCGTGCGTGCGTGCTTCCGTGCGTGCGTGCGTTAACTTTTTCTTTAAACATCTTCCTTTCCTAAACTACATGTCCAATTCTGATAAAACTTCTCACAAATGTTCCTGGGGTGAACCTCTTTCAAATTTGTTCAAATTATGCCCTTGGGGTCAAATTTGACCCCACCCCGGTGGTCAATAAATTGAACATATGCTTATATAAAGCCTATTTTGTGCAAACTTTAAAATTCTTCTTGTCCATAACCATTGGGCCTAGTGCTACCACATTTGGTATGTAGTGACATTTAAAAGTTCTCTACTTTGTTTGTTCAAATTATGTCCCTGGAGTCAAATTTGACCCTGCCCTAGGGGTCACAAAAATGAACATATGCTTATATAAAGCGTATTTTGTGCAAACTTATAAAAACTTCTTGTACATAACCGTAGCGCCTAGGGCTACCAAATTCGGTATGTAGTGACATCTTATAGTTCTCTACTTAGTTTGTTCAAATTATGCCCCTGGGGTCAAATTTGACCCTGCCCCAGGGGGTCACAAAAATGAACATACGCTTAAATAAGGCCTTTTTTGTGCAAACTTTAAAAATCTTTGTGTCCATAACCGTATGGCATAGGGCTACCAAATTTGGTATGTTGTGACGTCTAATAGTCCTCTACCAAGTTTGTTCAAAGTAAGCCCCTGGGATCAAATTTGACCGCTCCCCAGGGGTCACAAAATTGAACATATGCTTATATTGGGCCTATTTTGTGCAAACTTTAAAAATCTTTCTGTCCATAACCATTGGGCCTATTTCTACCAAATTTGGTGTGTATTAAAATCTTTAAGTTCTCTACCAAGTTTTTTCAAATTTGACCCTGCCCCGGTGGTCACAAAAATGAGCATATGCTTAAATAAGTCCTATTTTGTGCAAGCTTTAAAAATCTTCTGTTCATAATTATAGAGCCTAGGGCTACTAAATTTGGTATGTAGTGACATCTAATAGTCCTCTACCAAATTTGTTCAAATTATTCCCTTGGGCTCATATTTGACCCTGCTCCGCGGGGTCACAAAACTGAACATATGCTTATATAAAGCCTCTCTTGTGCAAACTTTAAAAATCTTTCTGTCCCTAACCAGGGCCTAGGGCTACCAAATTTGGTATGTAGTGACATCTTATAGTTCTCTACCAAGTTTGTTCAAATTATGACCCTGGGGCCAAATTTATCCCTTGAAGGCTCCCATTAAAAAGTTGTTCAAGAAAATTAGATTCGTAAAAAAATATGGCCACAGGAAGTCGTTGAACTTTGCATGTTTATGCGTTTTTGCTATTTATTCATTATGGGATGAATAAACTATTTTCTTCTCAAACTAAAAGTTTATCAAAATACACTTGGAATAACTTTTTAATTATAAGAGATAAATGCATACATGTCGAGCGTGAAAGGTAGACCAACATATTAACTATCCATAAATGTTAACCCTTTACCAAACAACACATTTAGGACTGCCCCAAATTGAAAGAGATTGCAGACGAGAAATAATATTGTAAAGGACTATTTATAAATTGGCTGGGTGGGGTAGAAATCATTGTGATAAAAGTAGAAATTGCTCATTATGAGCAATTTCTCCTTTTTGAAACCTGAAGTCCTGTTTTCAAAACGAAAACAAACTCTTCAGAAGGAGTGCCCCAGTGGGACAAGGGATAGAAAGAGAAAGTCACATGCTTGAATACATTTCAACCTATGCGCATTGCACGCTTTTTTCGCATAAAAAAACAGTGGAGCGATACAGGGCCATCATGACCCTCTTGTTATATAAATGTTGCCATTTTTTATGTAAATTTCTATCATGTCAAAGATTATACTTTCCAAAGTATCAGAATATATGGTTGGCAAGAAAATGTCATTCCTTTTGGAAAAAAACAACACCATTATTGATTTTTATATGAATTGTAACTCTTCATATTAATAGCTTAGAAATTTACTTAATAGCACTGAGTGGCATGGCATACCTTCAAATTGATAATGAAATGAATAATTTTAACTGTAGTTTGAAAATTCTATACAGCATGCACTCAACCATGGATGCTTTTTTTCAGACTTACAGCATGTAACTGTCGTGTCGGGACTTCCGCTTTTTCTCTGAGTAACCCCTTTCATAATGATAATTTTCAGGATGAGAGATCTGGTTAGCCCTAAAGTAGATGTCATATGAATGTCATGATTGTTGTCTAAGAGGTGAACTTAAATAAACAAATACCAGAATGCATATAAGAAAAATTAAATAGTTGTGTTGGCAACTGCTACCCATGCACAGTAATATCTCCAAAATATTACTGAAACAATTATAATGTTTTTCTTTATTTGTTTTCTTTATTTCATATTATTTATATCAATTCTATTGTTTATAATGTTATAAATCATTACAGTACAAAAACTGTTCTCAAACATGTAATGGTGCATACATGTTTACTGCAAGTTTTCATTTTGTTCTTAAATGATTTATTATATAAATATTTTATTCTAATAAAATTGTCAGTGACATTTTTGTATAAAACTTTTCTTTGAAGTACATATTAGTTTTCAAGTCAGTAGACTTATAATGTGTGAAAGAACTGCGTAAACATTGTATATACCAACTTGTATTCCAGAAATTGTGATAAATGGATTCTTAATGGTGTCGTTAATTGAGCATCATAAAACAGGAGCTACTAGGTAGGAAATTAATCAGGAATTACGCCAAAACAGTTGCTGTAATAGATGATAATGTGATACAGTAATTGCCGCAGCTGATAAGTGGGTACCAGTCTGACTTAATGTGTCAGACTGGTTTTCTACATTGGCTCAAACAAACCTGATAAGCCAGCAGGCTTTTGACAGTTGGAAAACTGTTAAGATGCAATATTATGGTTTATATCTACTTAAATTTGCAATTCTTTGTTGAAATCATGTGCTTATCAGAAGGTTATCAAAGATATGACAGAAGGGATCAGAAAATGAAAGACCTTGTGTCTGTCTGTCCGTACGTCACTCACTCTGTCTTTCACTCTGTATGTCTGTCTCTCTGTATGTCTGTCACTCTGTATGTGACATAGTGTTATCAAAGAAGGAGCTGGATAGCATCACATTATCATCTGAAGAGTTAGTAGTGATTAACCATGGAATGTTATTATATTTATCTGATACCATTACAAAACTTAAATATATTTATAAAAAAATCATTGAGTTTTCTTACCAGTCTGCATCTATTATATTCATGCATATGATGTAGAGATTAGAAATTGTAATTGATTCTCTTAAAGTTTCCAAAAGTGATGTTACTTAATGATAATTAACCCTTTCCCATTTAGAAGCAAAGTGAAAATTGCTTTGTGCAAACAGCATAAAACCAGAACAGCCTGCGAGTAACTCGCAGTCTGTTTAGGTTTTTTTGCTGTTTGCTGCTCATCAGTATCTAAGGTTTGGAGATGAAGCCTTAAAAACTTGAATCTAGTAAGAAAGATCTTTAAATATAACTTTCTAAGGGACTACAAAAGCGTTAAAATACGTATCTAAGTGGTAAAGGGGTAAACAATTCAAAGTAAATGATTATTATTTGATGACATTTCAAAAATCTAATAATGACTACAATATCTGCTTTGCAAGTTTTTTTCATGCTTTAGTGGAATCAGTAAACAGTATAAATTCCATGATGAGTGCTGTTGCAGGATCATATTTTTTTGTAAGAAAATAAAATAAACATATGAGTATTCTGATTGATAGCTTCAGTTGACAAATTATTTGTTTATTTATCTTAATTTACATGAAGGCAGATTCCGTCATTCATAAGACTCAATATTTCAGGCATTTCAGAACTATGATAAAAATCGCGATACTGTTCTGATGTATGCCACTTTGTTCACAGAATTGTCAAAAGGCAGTAAGCAAAAATTGTGAGGGATTCGCCACCCATTTTTCATTGCTAGAGCTATAAATTGCATAATTGCAAGCCTCACTTTGCTTATCAGGTAGATTACCTATTATAAACATCTCTGACATAGCAATAATTCTCACTGCATTCATATCATGTCAATCAGGCGATAAGCACTTTTTTTAAATGGCTGATTCAAATGGTGATTACAAGTTTGTTTACTTGTAGATGTCAGTCATAAATTAAGTGCAAATTAATTGCAGCAGTTTACTGTAGGCATAAAGATGTGCCTTATTTTGGATTATGTTTTGCATTTTTAATCCTAGTTATGCCCCAGCTCAAAGACATTTTGGTTGTTTAGGATTATGGTTTGCATTTTGAAGTCCTTTGATCTCATTTATGTCACAGAAATGATGTAGCCTTATGAGGCATTGATTGATTTATTTTGGAAACAAGCAAAGACAAAAAAAACAAACAAACATAAATTCAAAAGTGTCTCATTTTTTCTTATTTTTGAATGCGCTTTGTCAGAATCACTAACTTGCTCCAAAACTAAAATAAATGTTTTTGTATAATTCATAATTCTTAAAATGAAATCCCCTTAATGTTGGAGGTTTTCAATAAATTGTTGAAGTTGATATATATAAATATATTCTTTTTTTTTTTGAGAGAGAATAGTATGTTATTAAAATTTAAAAATAATTTCAAAAATTGCCTGACCTAAAAATTTAGTTAATTACAATTTCCTTTTGCCAGATCTATATTTCTTTGTTACATCCCACATAATATAAGCAATAAACAAAGATCACTCAGTCGTAAAAAATCTGTTCCAATACAATTTGTATTAAAGGCAGGAATTATATTGCGGTCAGCCACATTATTTCCCATTTGTTTGGCCTCTGTCTCCGACCGGGCGGAAATGTTTGGGATAAGTAAGGCTTTCCTAATATGTAGTTACAAATATCTCTCGGTTTTATGGTGAACACGTGGATAGTGTCAAATCCACCCATCTCTGGGTTTTACACACAATTCACCTTCATGTCTTTGGTGAGAGTTTGCTAATACTGATGCAGCTTTTTTAAAGTATATGAAAGTATTTTCTAATACCGTATTTTACCATGTATAGCGCGCTACCATGTATAACGCGCATGCGATTTTTTAAAGCCAAAATGGAGAAAAAAAAGAATTCAAGACCAAAAACCCGAAAATTTGGCCGAAAATGGCCGCCATTCTTATATTGCGCAATCATTTAATCTGAGTTTTTCGGGCGCTTAATTTTTTGTTTTAAAGTAGGGAGCGTTTTTACGATCAGGGGCATGGGTTGGATAGCACTATATTTTTTGATAATTTTTAAGATTATTCTCTCGTGAACACCGATATGTCCTTATTGCTGCGCACTGCGCATGTTTTTTCAAGACCCCTGCGCGTTAAATTCGAACCACCATTACCTATTACTCACATTTGAACAGTGTAACATTTTCATTACCTGCCGCTCACAACATCGTATGACATCTTCTTCTGCAGACCCGCAACATCGCAATGTCCAATTTTACGCAAATCGTCCGTGGATCCCATTTTATTTTTCATCGACTTAAATATTTCCCCATTAAGAGATGCTCCCCATTAAATCCAGTTTGACCCGGTATTTTGCGCCTTCACTGCGTCTAGTTGATATTATAGTGAGACAAACAATACACCCGAACGCTCAATCCAATACAGTTGGCGTTATCGGCGTAAAGCCATTTGACAAATATCATTTGTTTGTCTCTATTGAAAGAAAATAAAACGAGTCTATATCTCTATTGTTGGTTTGTAACCTACGTAGTATACTCGCACAGTAGCATATTTATGCAGAGATCGGAAAATGATTGATAAACGTATTCGTCGTTTCAATGCTTAGGGCCAAGTAATTTCGGCAAATCGGAACTCAACCTACGTAATACACTTGCTCAATTAACCGTTGAACTCCACCTCCGTTTTCTTCAAAAGGTTCGAAGGCGGAGCTTTGCACGTGCTATTATTTAATTGGACGATTGCCATTGAGGAACAAACACACAATTGGTTCGGCATGTTGATTGCTAGACAAAGGAAGCCAATTTTGTCGGCGAGAAACTTGTCGTTTTATTGCTTCAGACAGGAAGCGGCTTTCCTTTGATGACGTCAAACTGTCAATTCACATAGAGTGCAAATTTTCGGAATTGCTAACATTAAACTTTGGATTAAATTATCAAAATAAAGCAAAAGCGAAGTTGAAAAATATGATTGAAATAATTAGCCTCAGTTCAAATAAGACGTTTTGCGTTGTAAATCAACGAGTTTTCATGACAACAAAAACTACAATACCGCGACGCACGGGGATCGATATAGCTCGATTTTTTTAATGAACAATCAATGAAGAAGTGTGAAAACACCAACAAAGACATTTTTTTCATCTTTTAATTTTTGTCAAAACTGTTAATTCCCCGTTCATTCCTAACCTTTCCCGCTATATGTTGTTTCGACAACGGCCCCTTCAGTCTATAACATTATAGGGTGTAGTTTTCTGCAATAACAAAAATGGCGGCAATTGTGAAGATTTACGATTACGAAATGGATTTTTTGCAATTTAGCAACCAGGAAAGCGTTGTGTCAATGTATTACGCGCACTGAATTTTTATTTTGAAATTTGAAGGTAAAAAACCGCGCGCTATGCATGGTAAAATACGGTAATAATGTCATGATAATATTTAAATAAAACCTGTAGTTGCCGATATTTGATATGGAATGTAAATAAAAAACAAGATAACTTACTAAAACAAGAAAATAGATTAAAAAACTACACTTATGATGATTATTCATTTTAAAATGTACACCGACAGAATTGCATGATTAATCATCATACAGTTTTGTAACAACCTCTAAAAGGAGAGTTGCAATCTTTTCAAATGGCATGTAAGCCTGAATATGCATTTACAGGAATAATACAGTTAAATCAACTGAAAATTTCTATAGCATGAATTGATTGACTGAACCTGAGAAATTTGATAGAGAAATTTCAGAATAAAAACTAAAGCAAGCAACCAAAACAATAGATAGATATTATCAGTGCGCTGATAGACATTATCAATGCTGACATCTAAAAAGATAGCGAAAATGAAAAAACTCAGAAAGAAGTAAGAACACAAACAATTATTTATGGAATGAACCTGTTCAAGCAAAAAGCGCCTGTAGTTTTCATAGAATGAACCTGCTTGCTGGATGTAAATGTTTGTGAAATTAGCTTGTTTTGATGTACCTTTCTATTTTCCTGATGACATGTTTTGAAATTGCATGCCATGATTCCAGAGTAAATAGACTGAAAGATTGAAACATTCATGTAATTCTGGCATGTAGACACATGGGTAGAGCTAGTTGGTGCATTAGGAATGAGGGGATGTTTGTTTACATTTCAAAACAAAAAAAAGATGTGTTCCAGAGAAAAAAGATTTTCCAAATATTTTGCTTTATTATAGATGATTTAATAGGCTGTTGTGTCAAGTTTTGTACTCAAAGTTGATATACATTGAAATGCTGTATGGTAGGCATGGCTGTGTGGAAAAGATTATAATTATAAGCAATCCTACCTGATCATATATTGTTTTACCAGTAATATTTTCAGCCTTCTAAGCTAGGCCTTTTATAATGTATGTGTGTATGTCTTTAGACCTTGCAGTCAAGGATAACCCATGAAAAAGCAAGCACTTATATCCAATGGGGTCCTTTTGGTTTTGCTGAAGAGACAGCAAGCAGAAGAGAAAGTATTGGTATACAAGAAATCCGGGTGCGATACCCTAGCTCTTTGCCAATAGATCCTTTGGTTCTTTTACGTGTTCAGTGTATAGCACCGATACACGCAAGAATAACCTGGGTTTCATACCAGTACATCTCTAAGTTGGGTGGGAAACACTTGAAGCATTTCTGAAATTTCAAGTGCCCCGGCCGGGAATTGAACCGAAGATCTCTGGAAAGGTAGACCAGAGTGTTACGACCACCACACCACCCTGAAAATGCCTTCACAGCATTTTTCTCTGCAGTTTTACGGCAACATGTTTATCTAACTGGACATCAACATCGGTATCTTCTAATTATAAACATTCTGTGCTATTAATGTGTCCTGATTCCACTTGCCACAATTAAAACATTGACCCCCATCCCTGCAATAAAGAACTGTTACCCAATCAAAACTTCACATTTATAGAGCTCTGTTAGAGAGCCCTAATAGCTTTTTATAGGCGAAGTGTTAATGGGTTTTTGTAGTTAATTCATGTAATCACAGGATAACTAAATTGCACTTGTAGATAAACACCATGCTGGAGCCATGTAAATATTTGCAAAAAGAGACACCAGTTTTGTAATAGTTTGTGATTTATAAGATTCATTTATCTGAGGAAGGATTCTGCTGATAGATTTCTAACCAAGAAAATCTCATTGATTGGGAATCTCTCTGATAGCACCATGGTTATTCCCTGCATTTGCTGCTGTTATAGTGTTCTCATTTAGATGATGCCTCACGATCTGCCATCTTCCAGGAATTATTGAACTTTATCATAAGTGATTACAAATGTCATCACATGCTGATAGGGCAATGGAGAAACAGCTATTTGCAATTTGAGTTTGATTCGTCCTGTGTTGCATTTTGTTTTTAAAGTCATCAGAGGAAAAGAATGCTGCTAATCCATGAACAAATTCATGGCTCTGGTTTTTCAAATCATCGGGTGAGATTTATATAAATAATTTTGTTATGAAATGTGTTATTAATGGTCTGTGGTGGTATATCTGTATTTTAACTCGTGTTAATTGTGTGTTACCTAAGTAATCAAAACAATCCCAAGACAGCACACACTTGGGGTCTCTAGCACACTCTTGGGGTCTCTAGCACACACTTGATGTAGTCCATATAAACGGACTCCCAGAGCCTTTGATAATTTTTGCTATGGTGGCTCCGGGAGTCCATATTCACTCGTTCATAAAGACAAAAGCAAATCTGCGCACAGATTTCATGCGCATAACTAAACAGACGTCGTTCGAGACAAATTGAGGAAAATAATGAATAAACTTCATAAACATGTGAAATTTACCTGAATGGCAACCTACGGATGTTATACTTTGCATGCACCCTATAAAAACACGACAATGTTTCAACACACTTTTCTCGCTGACATGTTTATGTTTAAATTTGAATCAGTGTATTCTGTATCGAATACCACATCGTTATCGACGTTAATAGGCTCTAACACATAACCCGATGTGCAAAATATTGGTGTACTGCGACCTAACCAATATTGGTTTAAATTTCCAATATGGCGGATACAGCGTATGAAAGAAAAACTAAGTCAATAAAAAACAATTATTTCTTGCTTTAATGGTACCATTTGGATGAGTTTGTGGTTTAGACAGGTAAACTTTAATAAGTTCTTGCAGTTTCAGTGTTCCTTAACCCTTGCACCGTTGATAACATTTTGCACCCAAGGACAAGAGAGAGCCCATTGCAACTCTCAGCAGCTGTTGGGCTATAAAGCTGAGAGTTGAATTATTGCAACTAACACTTGGGGTCTCTAGCACACACTTGAAGTCTCCAGCACACACTTTGGGTCTCCAGCACATACTTGGGGTCTCTAGCACACACTTGGGGTCTCTAGCACACACTTGGGTTCTCTAGCACACACTTGGGGTCTCTAGCACACACTTGGGGTCTCTAGCACACACTTGGGGTCTCTAGCGCACACTTGGGGTCTCTAGCGCACACTTGGGGTCTCTAGCACACACTTGGGGTCTCTATCGCACACTTGGGGTCTCTAGCTGGAAATCAATGGTTTAGTCAAGCAGCTGTACAAGGAGCTCAGCTCCTTGTAGATGTGAAAAACACTTAATCAGGAATGGGCTGGATTTTGGAAAAACCCGCTAATCTGTGGTAACAAACAAAGCTGACACATTTTGAATCCTCTAAAATCACACACCGTATCAACTGTTAGTATCTGAATGCAGCTATTATGTTCGGATAAAAATGGTCAGCATTTTGTGTTTTATTATTTTTCAAAATTGGATAAAAAAAACATTGCTTAATAGTGGAGCCAAAAGGACATGTGGTACCAGTATTGTCTTATCTACTGAATCTACCTCATTAATCCACTGCAGTTCAATACTACTGCAAATTGAAGATTTAGGAGAATTCAGTAATAAGTCCAAATTTGTCTTATTCTATATTTTATAGTGTCTTGAAAATTTATTAGTTCAGGTTGGTCACTTTTTCTTCCGCCAATAAGACTGAAGCAGCACCAGCTTGGAATATACTTTTGTAAACACAGTGTTTTCTGACCTTTTTACCAAACAATACTTTTAGAGATATCACTTAGTGTTTGCGTTTTATAAAAAATGTTTTTATTTGATATTGATTCCATTTTCATCAACTTTAAATGACATATATGTAAGTGGTTCATTGAATGAAAACCAATTGTGACTTGAATAATATTGATTTGTGAGCCAAAATTGATTTGTGAACCAAATTGTTGACTTTTGCTTAAGTCAGGTACTTTTCAATAATTCTTTCCCAGAGGGGGGGGGGGGGGGGGTCATACATTTATATAATGTTTAAGTCAAGTTACCTGGGGGCCTCCACTGCTGTGACCTTACAAAAGTGTTTTACCTGGAGATCATTTGGAATGTAAAAATTCCAACTGGTTGGAATCTAACCCTTTGCATGCTGGGAAATTTGTCGTCTGCTAAAATGTTGTCTGCTGAATTTCTAAAATTAGCATTTTCTTCATTTTTTTTTAAAGAATACTATCAGATTAGCAAACAGTTTGGATCGTGATGGCGTCTTATCTGGATCCAACTGTTTGCAATTTAGGCCTTCAAAATTCGGTTCCAGCACTGAAAGAGTTAACCCACTCATATACACTGGAATACAAGTAAACTTTACTTCTATTTAATTAGATGCTCATTAAAGAATGATTTCTGGCCAATCTGGCCACTGGTCATTTTCATCTACTCATACATGTAATACTGGCCATCTGGACTTCAACTTGGTACTTAATATACATATTCCTGCGTATTTTATTGGACGTGAATCTAAAAGTTAATTTTATGCTGGGAGGGAGAAGTGCTTGGTTTATTCACATTAGGAACGGCTCTGTGGTTAATTTGGTATCCATTTTGACCAGAATTTCTGTTGAATTTTAAACTAAAACAGAATTCATAGTATGATATAATATACATTTAATTAAGTTTACATAAAATTTCACGCATGCAAAAAATTACGTAATAAATTCAGCTGTATCCTTAATATTTTTAAGAAGTTCTCAATGGCATAATGTTTATGTCCCAGGCCACCACTGTAGTGGGGGACATATTGTTTTTGCCCTGTCTGTTGGTTTGTTGCTTTGTTTGTTTGCATCCAACTTTTACAGTTGCCATATTTTTTGCAATATTGAAGATAGCAACTTCATATTTTGCATGCATGTGTATCTCATAGAGCTGCACATTTTGAGTGGTGAAAGGTCAAGGTCATCCTTCAAGGTCAAAGGTCAAATATATGGGTCAAAATCGCTTATTTAATGTACACTTTTGCAATATTGAAGATAGCAACTTGATATTTTGCATGCATGTGTATCTCATGGAGCTGCACATTTTGAGTGGTGAAAGGTCAAGGTCATCATTCAAGGTCAAAGGTCAAATATATGGGGACATAGTGTTTCACAAACACATCGCTTGTTTTTTATGATATCAGTCAATTATCCATTTATTGATGTTTCAGCTAAAGCCTTAAACATGATACAGTGAGGCAGGGAAATAAGCAATCAAGAAGCCACGCACAAATTAAAGTTTTGTAAGTTTGTTCATTCAATTAGTTTGGATCCAAATGAAATATTATATATATAAGCTGTTATTTTAAACACAGATTTCTTTACACCAAAATGCAGTTGGTAAAACAGTTGGTATTGTCCTAAGCAAACAGATTATTTTGCCTATGAAAGATTGTTATAAAAAATATCGGAGCATTATGCTGTTTAAACACAAATAATGCGTAATAAATAGTATTATACAATATTTAAATGTCAGTTTTTTTAATTATTTAATCATTAACCAAGCTTGTGCTTGAATTTAATACATAATGTGCAATTTAACAGCATGCTTGTGATATAGAAATTAAACAAGTATTTTGAATACTATTAAATAGTCATAGCATAATGAAATAAATAATTGTTGTACATAAAATGGCTGTATTTTATCATTCAATTTCAAACCTAAAAAATTTCAATGCATTGTGTGCAATTAAGCAGCATGATTTTTAGATTAAAGTATGTTTATTGTTACTATTTTTAATAATGTTAAAAATGACAAAAAAGCACCAAGTAGATGGGATTACTCCATGGAGTTGACGTTTGTAATTATTGATGCAGTGCCTAAGTCTGGGCAACATTGAATTTATAGAAGAGCTGCAGTCCTTTAAACCCCACAGGACATTAAACCCCTCAGTTTGGCATTTTATTGTCATACATTTAAATTTCTACATTCCTTCAGAGCTAAAAAAGCGCAAATAGATAATATTTGGAAATTTAGGCATAGGGACACAGCTGATTTGGAATTTAGGCACAGTGGAATTTCTGGGCTTAAACTCTTTACCACATAGGTACGTAATTTGACGCATGTGTAGTCCCTTAGAAAGATAATTTTAATTAAAGGCCTTTCATACTAGATTCAAGTTTTAAAGGCTTCATTTCCAACCCGAAGATACTGATGAGCAGCAAACAGCATAAATAAAACCTGAACAGACTGCGAGTTACTCTGCTGTTCTGGTTTTATGTTGTTTGCACATAGCAATTTTCAGTTTGCTTTTGAGTGGGAAAGGATTAAGGCTCAGGGGAAAGGTGTGAGGTTTGCTCTGTCTAGTTCAAATTATTGCCATCCAAATATTTTTAGCATAGGGGAATACATTTCATCTTGGACTTTTATTCCATCCTTGACATTTAGCAATTACTCGTCCTATGTTTTCATATTCTGATAGCAGATTCACTTATTACAATAAATAAGCCATTAACATGCCTACATAGTTACAGTCTAAATATTAAATTGACAAATGCTTTTAGGGAAAATTAATCATTCTTTGTCTATTATGGATGACAATTTTGGGAGGGCAAATGTCCAGTTGGGCTTTTGTACAGAGGGACTTATGTCAGACTATGCTGAAAATATATGGAGGGCTGATTTCTGAGAGGTGACCAGTGTTCCACATAAAAATGATTCATAAAAGTATGCTGAAATGAATGTCCAACGTACAAAAAGGGAAAAGAGAGCTCAATATTCAACTAAAGCGTGAAAGTAACAACAAATGGCATAATACAAAATGAAATGAAAGCATAATATATGAGCGAACATACTGATAATAAAATGATGCATATAATAACACATGCAAACACATAAATGTAATGCATTGTGTGTAAAAGCGATCATAGAGGTAATGTGAAGTCTCCAGTGTAAAAACAAATGTTGATATAACATGATTATAATAAGTACACGAAAGGGTGGTGGGAAAACATAAACTGACTTGTTTAAGGTCACAGAATGCGGCCACAGGACAACACCATGATGAGCTCGCTGAATTTCACATGGTTTTTAGGCAAGGGCAAGGCAAGTTGCGAAAGCTCAGTAAGGGTCACAATGCGGACATTTGGTTGAACACTATTACCCGTAAATGCTTAATCTTTACTTTTCCTTTTGAACTTTACATTTTGTTCATTCTCTTTGACAGTAATCTGAAAACTTTGCCAAAGAAATATAAATTGGTCGGAAGAAATAAGGACTGCTTTTGAATTTTGTGTTCTGTTTCAGCAGGAAACATTCAGATGACTGAAATTCGTCGACTCTTGAGCATAGTAAGCCTAGATGGAAGTTTTTCAATTATGCGGTATAATTATTATGTTATTCAGTGAAGAAAGCAATTATCAAATGTTTTCTGAATTGATTGAATTGGATTTTGTACTCAAGACAAAGTTGTTAAACAAATCCCTTTTATTACCCCAAATTGGAAAAGAGAGCAGTTATAGAGGCAAGATAAAACTGCCATGGTTACAAATGAGTCTCAATGGAGACCCTTAATTAGTTGAGGCAATTTAGGGCTAAACCTTCCTGTTCCTGGAACACTTCCATCTGGTATGAAGTATTCATTTATTTTATTTCATTAGAAATCCAGAAAAAGGTTTATCAAGATAAAGATGATATTTGGAATGTTCTATTAGGGATTGGTTATCATAAATTATAGGTTAGAAAGCACTCTTTGTAGGTTACAAATGATTGCATGTCGCTAACAAGGTTTTGCTTAAGCTATGTTCATGGAAAAATTAAATTTATTTTTTAAAAGGGATGAGTTTAAATGTGATCAGGTTGTCGGACCTCTTGGCATTGATCAAAGTTTTACTCTCAAGTATTTGCTTTATTGTATACAAAAAGCTTGATAAAATTGACCTGTGACCTTGACCTTGAACTTAGGGTCCGCGTTTAGGTTTCGAAATCTGCGTTTAGGTTTCGAAAAATGCTCATAACTTCTATGTCCCTTGAGATATAACTTTCATATGTGGTATGCATGTGTATATGGACAAGGCCTTTCCATACGCACACAAATTTTGACCCCTGTGTCCTTGACCTTGAACTTAGGGTCCGCGGTTAGGTTTCGAAATCTGCGTTTAGGTTTCGAAAAATGCTCATAACTTCTATTAAGCCTTTATAGGGGGCATTAATGTCATCCTATGGTGACAGCTCTTGTTTTTAAAGTGTAATCACAAACTTGACTGTACATGTAAAAGCCAAAATTTCTAATTGTAAAAATATCACAGAATTCATTTAATTTGAATGCCCTTATCAGTGTACATGCTTTTTGTATGGAAATGAAACACTAAGCTATTGTTTAAAATATTGACCAAATATAAAATATGTGTTTGGCATATACAAAGCTGCATATCTGTTGACAATTCAGATCTAGAGTCAACATTAATATTTACCTGATATTCAACAAATCAGACATAATAGCTGTTGTAAAGGATGGTGCACTTATTCATGAATGTTTTATTACCAATTTAGCATTGATGTGTTAATTTGTTTTTATCAGTGTAGCACAAGATCAGCCATTGTTGTGGATTTGTCAGACTGTTGCAGCAACTTTTATTTGAGCCCTTGTGGCAGTGTATTACATTATCTCATTAGGTGTGCATCTCTCAAATTGCATCCTGTTGCTTTTTATGACCCCCCACCCCCTTGTCCACAACTCCTAGTGTTTGATGGTTTATAATGACTGTCCTGGTGTTCTTCCGTCTTTCTGTCTGTCTGTGAAAGAATCATACTAAAAGTAACTGTTTCTTCGTGCACCACAACTTGAACTTTCTAAAACTCTCAGGGGTTTCACTGGGTCAAAAAAGGTTGTTGCCACTTTTATGTGATGTAAAAAACCTCTACATGTCTATATATCAGACCCTTTAAATATAGTCAATGACATCAATTCAGAAACTGAGACTCTGAATGCCACACAGATGTTCCCTTTATTCTACCCAAGCACCCAAACTCACTTTTGCCTTGACTTCAATTTTATTTGTTTAAACTATACCATAACTACCGTAGGTTTCCTCGTATAGCGCACTCCTGTGTATAGCGCGCAGGCTGTTTTTTAAATGCAAAAATGGAGAAAAAAAATATTGAAAGACAATAAAACCACCAAATCGGACCTAAAATGGCCTCCATTTTACTATTGCACAATCCAATAATTCGGGGCATTTTGGAAAGCTTAATTAAGCATTCAAAATAGGAAGCGTCATTATGATTAGGAGCATGCCAGGGTTGCATAGCACTATACTTTTCTGACAATTTTGTAATTTTCTAGCAAAAGATTAACAGTCCACGTGCATTTCGTGAAAACGTGAGAAAATGATAATTAGTGTACATAGGTGGTTTTTCCTCGGGGAAAGCATTGGCATTAAATTTGAATGTCGCATGGGAGACAGGTATACAGTTGTTCAGGTATGCGGGCGTAGCACTTTATTTTGACAGTTTTAACGAATGTTTGAAACGCCACTGTTGAATGTTCAATATTTATACACACAAAATGCGATTGCATATTTTCACGTTTTCAAGTGTCAATTAGTGTCTCAAATGTCAATTAGCGTCTTTACAAGTCGAGGCACATATTACTCAATAACATCTGCCAATTAATTATGAAGTGCGAAATGACTCCTTTTCACACCTACCGTTACCAGCAAAAAAGACCTCGTTCGCACCTACCCTTGCCTGCTCTCCGGAATGTCGACAACAGTCCCCAGCGGAATTCATCAATAAAGAAGTGTAAAAACACAAACAAAGAAATGTCCGCAAATTTTTTCAAACAAATTTATTTTTTACCAAAACTTCTACCGCGTTCATATCTACCAGTAGCGACATGTTGTTTCGACAATGGCCCCTCAGTCTGTATGATTATAGGGTGGTTGTTTTCTAGAAAAATAAATGGCGGCGGGCCATATTTATTATTTACGATAACAAACAGATTTTTACCAATTTAATTTTAGCAGCCAGGATAGCATTGTATCAATGTAAAGCGCGCACCAGCTTTTTAATTTGAATTTTGGAGGTAAAACACTGCGCGCTTTATGAGGAAACCTACGGTATACCATAAATATGGTATGTTTATACCTGACCCAAGAGTGACAAGTTATGTACATTTTTAATGTTTCATCATACACTTACTTCAGTTAATCCTTCATGCTACAGCATCAACCAAGGGCATACTATTTTTGCTTTTTGTTTTCTTTTATTTTTCGGCGTAAGCTGTATTAAGCCAGCTTTTCACCTGACCTGACCTTTGTAAGTGTCCAATGATATTCAAATAAAATTTCCAGCGGCTAGGTACGAATGAATACACTTCATTTATTCCATTGGCTGATTTGAGAATAACACCAGAACATTGGAAACATATCCACGTCTTTGTAACATTGTTTTACTGCATGAAACAATTTTATCTCTAATGAAAAGGCTCAATAGATAGAACAGTTTAACAATCAATTCTCGACATAAATACAGTTTGTGCGTGCACCTTTTATTTTCAGAGAATTACCAGCGCAAAAGCGTTTATACTAAAGGCTATGTTCTCATATTTAGTACTTACTTCCATATTCATGTCAACATGTTAACATGTAAAAGTATAAAGAGCAGTGGAAGCGAGGCCTCACTTTAATGCATTGCATTTCAACCCGCGAGGTTTCGGTCAATTCGCGGCCAGTGTGTGAAAGTCAGAGTTTATATACAGTTCATCACCGGAGTTCGCAGCCAGTAAAATAATCGTTATATAATAACAGTGAACTAGGTGACCTGGAATTTTCTTTAGACCAGAAATATGTTAAATGAAGATATTCAGCAATATAATTAAGATTTGTCAATAATAGATTATTAATGTGTTTTCAACAATACAATGATAAATATTATTTTAGATTAATTTAACAATAATTATTCCACCATATTGACTATTGTATTAAGCATGAGCGCGATGATTCTCGAAACTGTTAATAATCGAATCATATAGCAATGTCCGACAAACAACTTAAACAGGTTTGTTCAAAGAACGCGCCTATAAATACTGATACTTTGCGTGTGGCCGGTTGACTCATATGTTTTAGTTTAACTTCCATTCTTCTTTTGGTTTTCTGTTTTGTATCTAAAGGTTTATGACCAGCAATATGTAATAATGTAAAATAAGCCGCGAAAACTCCGCGTAACATCCCTTACTGCGTGTGATGCAGCTAAGAACTGCACAGAAAAAGACATTCGCTATCATTGATTTCATTCATTGAACTATCAACGCCGTTCATCTTTGTTAAAGATATTTCTTGTTTTAGATAAAAGTGCACTCAATCTTTACAGTTTCTAAATTATCTTGCATATGAACATAGTATACACATTTCTGTCTGGCGAGTGGGTAGGTTTGATTATTTTTGGCACCTATTTCCTAAGACTAAAAGCCATTGTTACAGATGGTCTCTTACAGTGCAGTGTTTTGTGAAAGCTATTAACCCTTTAAGTGCTGGAACCGAATTTTGAAGGCCTTTGCAAACACTTTGGATCCAGATGAGACGCCACAGAATGTGGCGTCTCATCAGGATCCAAACTGTTTGCAATTCTGATAGTATTCTTTGAAAAATAAGCGAAAAAATGCTCATTTTAGAAATTCAGCAGACAACATTTTAGCAGATGACAAAATTCCCAGCATGCAAAGCTATTAACAAAGGATTGATTGCACATTTTTCCTCCAAAATCAATCCTGGAGGCTCCACCATAATTCTCGAATTACCAGCAAATGTAACTTTTTTTAAGTTGATGTAAGTGAAATTATTACGCCATAAAAAAGAGAAAACATTGAAAAAGACTGTTATAGGTTCGTTTTCATTAACTTCTAATCCATAATGTGTCATAAATACATGTAAACAGCTATAAAAGTGGGTTAGGGTTTTTAAATGCAGTGAAAAAGAGGAATACTTTTAAATTGAATTTCTGTCAATATGTTGTTCCCTAGGAGATGCTCATTTAGCTTAATTGAGTTTTAATTGAATTCACTTAGAACAGTTTGCGGTTTTCAGTGTTTAATTAGTTTTTTAGTCTGCAAGTTTTCCAATGAGCAGAACACTTTTTGCCTTGTTTTGTACTGAATGATTGTGTGAGTTTTTTTGTTGGTCAGTGCTGTTTTTTACGTTAATTGTCATGGTTCAAAGTTTTTAACATCTCAGACAATGTGCTGGATATATTTGCACGATTTTGCATCTAAATAACATTATAGTTCAGGAAACAACCATGAACATTTTATAGTTATTACATTTAAATGTATATTACCAGTATTACATTTACCGGTACGTTCTTTCAGCGCATTTGCATGTAAATAGAATTCTAAAGCCCAATGTAGGAGTTTATAAAAAAGGTTTTAAAAATGATCTTCAGGAAGCTAATGAAGAGGAATTGCATGTTAAATTTGATGTCCTGAACACTTGATGTTATTACTAAATTATAGAATTTGTCAGTTATTGAACTTCTGGTTTCTGCAATTTCTGACATTTATTGTCAAGGTGAAAAGTGCAACTATTGCAAGTTGCTTCACATGTGTACATATGAGGCAGTCTCTAGCAAAACCAGTTTAAATGCATGTGTGTAAAGTATCGTCCCAGATCAGCCCGTACAGTCTGCACAGGCTAATTAGTGAAAACACTTTCTGTCTAGACTTGATTACCAGTATTGTGTACAAGGGACTTCTTTTAAAAGAAAAATTCCATAAAAGCGCAAAGTGTTGTCCATGATTAGCCTGTTTGGATATCACAGGCTTATCTGGAACGATACTTTTAAGGACATGCATTAAGTCTGGTTTACCAAGAGCATGACTCATGTACATGAATATCATTTAGTTAGATCATCCCTCAATATGTTACCATGTGCCCTTCTTTTTCATAAGGACATTTGAGAGAACCTTTATTTCTTAACCCTTTCCCACTTAGAAGCAAAGTGAAAATGGCGTAATGTGCAAACAGCATAAAACCAGAACAGCCTGTGAGTACCTCGCAGTCTGTTCGGGTTTTATGCTGTTTGCTGTCATCAGTATTTAAGGTTGTGAAATGAAGCCTTTAAAATTTGACTCTAGTAAGAAAGGTCTTTAATAAAATTTTACTTTCAGAGGGACTTCAAATGTGTTAAAATATATATCTAAGCGGTAAATGGTTAAGTTGTTTCCCTTTAAAACTATGCATACTGGTATTTGAGTGTTGAAGACTTTACAGAGATTCCTTCCAATTTCACACCAGTAAAAACTATGAAGGAACCTATTGCTAGTGGATTTAGGCCTTAAATTGTTGGAAAACAATTTCAGGATTGTTTATAACTTTATGACGGACTATTCTAAGCTGTTATGGTTTATTGGTGCTACCGTATTTCCCTTGTTGAAATATCTTGGGTGTAATAAATACTGGACAAGATAGCAATCAGATGTATTCTTATTTCATTTATTTCTGATTCCACTGATAAAATCCCATTTGCTGTAAGGGTCCAATTAACGTATAATTAAGGTTCTTAATTGTATTTAGAGGAAATATTAACTCACCCGCTGCTCCTTTCGGGGGCCTCAGTTTGGTCTTATCAGTCACGTGATAATTAGTTACTGGTTTGACCGGCTGATTCTGTCTGGGGAAGTTTGCGCGCAATCTCCGTCAAGGATGCTTGTTTTTTTTGTGTTGCTCAATTGTGTCTTTAACCTATTATCAGTTTTAACGGATTAAGTGTTTTTACTTAAATCTTTGGTGTTGAAAAATGAACAACGATATAGAAGCTACGAGTGGCTTTGCTTTTGAAGCTTGGATTACAGAACTAAATTTACCCCGAAAAGTGTCGCAGATCTTACGTCAGGAGGAACTGACATCAAAAGAAACATTGTCATTATTAAGTGAAAACGACCTTAAAGGCTTAGGATTACCTCTGGGTTGTACGAAGGTGATCCTTGAGCAAGTGAGAAAATGGAAACAGGGCGAGATTAGTGATACTGCTGGCGAGCAACCCAACGATAAAGAAACGCAAAACGAGGTGACGCTGGATGGTTCCGGTAAGTTGCTCGATGAGCTTCTTACTCTCCCAAACATAACACAGCTTCCTTCAAAAGAAAGACACAGTAATGTGCATAATGGGTCTAGCTTTATGGACCCAAGATCAATCCTTACCATGAAAGCAAATACAAAAAAGACAGTTCACATAACACAGTTCCTGTCGGAGAACAGCAAACGACGGAAGAATAATAAAAGGAAAGAATTCGTCTTGCACTCAAGCGAACGTGAAACTATTGTCTTCAAAACTGAAGATGAGCATCCCTATTTGGGCATTCAAATGGAGGAATGGGGGGCAGCGAATATGCGAGTCCTTAACCACCTTCTTACGGTGAACGACATTGAAAGAAGCGAGGTGGAGTTTTACCTCGCATACACTACCAGAATTTTTGAATTTGCAGAGTCCTTCGAGTGGAATAGTGTGCTGAACTATGATTACCACTATCGTGAACTGCAAGCAGAACATGGATTTAAGTGGGGAACATACTCCCCGCATATGGAACTCCAAATGCTAGTTCCTAAACGACCAAAACCGTCAGTTCCGGTCCAAAATCCAGCGCCAAAAGAGGACTGCAGGATATTTAAGGCGAAAGGTGCATGTCCGTTTGGGGATAAATGCCGTTACAAGCACGTGAAGGCTCTACCCTCAAACAACTCTCGCCAAGACGCTACAAAAAACCAGTAGTCCGACCGTCGACCTTGAAACTCCAAGCCTGGGAACAAAATCTGCCGGCGGATTATAAGGATCGTGAATTTATACTTTCAGGAATCAAGAACGGTTTTCATGTCCTGGACATGGGCAAATTTTCTCAAAGTGCAGAGGTGGAAAATTATTCATCGGCCACAAATTTAAATATGCGCGCGCGAACTGAGGCCCAAATTCTCACGGAAGTTGAGAACGGGCATTATAAGATAGTCGATGAAAAACCGCTCATCATTTCTGCACTTGGAGCCATACCAAAATCTGATTCTTCGAAAGTAAGATTAATTCATGATTGTAGTCAGCCGACAGGATTTGCAGTTAATGACTTTGCGGACGCAACTACCTTTAAATATCAATCAATTAAAGACGCCATAAAGCTAATCACACCTAACTGTTACATGGCTAAATTAGACCTTCAAAATGCTTATCGAAGCGTTAATATTCATTCCTCTAATACTCAAGCTACAGGTTTAAAATGGCGTTTTGGAAACAATAAACACTTCACTTACATGGTAGATACAAAACTTCCCTTCGGAGCAAAACTGTCCCCTTATATATTTAATACACTGACCCAAGCTGTACGAGTGATTATGAAAAATAGAGGTTTCAAAGATATCATTGTGTATTTAGATGACTTTCTCTTAGTAGCAGACACATACGACAATTGTCAAAAAGCACTTCATGAACTTATGAAATTAGTCCGCGAATTAGGATTTCAAATCAACTACAATAAAGTGGAAGGACCGTATCAGAAGCTGACATTCCTTGGGCTCGTTTTAAATTCAATTAATATGACTATAACGGTACCGGACCAAAAAATCACGGAAATACACACGCTCCTGATAAATACACTGCACGCAAGGAAAATTACAAAAAGACGGATTCAACAACTAGTCGGCAAATTAAATTGGATAACACAATGTGTTTACGGCGGTCGGTTTCATATGCGTCGCTTAATTGACCGCGCAAATTCTCTTCGCTCTAGTGGACATCGTACTTATGTAAATAAAGATATGAAACTTGATATTATGTGGTGGTTGGACTTCATGAAAGTATTCAATGGTACAATGCAGATGATAGACGATAGAATGCCTGTGTCAGTCAGCATTGACGCATGCAAAACTGCATGCAGCTCGTTTTTCCAAGGGGACTTCATACATGCACCATGGACTCCTCAGACGGCATTACTTCCTATAAATTACTTGGAAGTACTTTCATTGGAAATTGCTACAAGACGATGGTCACGTGCGTGGTCCAACAAATTGGTATATGTACATTGTGACAACATAACCGCATGCGCGATCATAAACAAAGGATCTTGCAAACATCCAACTCTGATGGATTCGCTTAGACGAATCTTTTGGCTGAGTGCTATTTATAACTTTAGAATTCGTGCTGTTTATTACCCTGGCCGTTTCAACACTCTAGCTGACAGGGTATCAAGACTCCATGAACCAAATGGGTTTTCGCGGCTAATCGAAATCATGGAACAATCGGGTTTTTCTCTTTACAGATAGAAGCGGTACAACGGAAGAGTACCTGGATCGGGCCGTTGAATATTTCTACAGTAACGCTCTGTCGTCCAACACGAAACGGACCTATTCAACACATAGATCATCCTATCTCAAATTCTGCGAAAAGTTCGGATATGCCGCTGTTCCTGCATGCACGACGACATTGTGTCGTTATGCTGCCTTTCTGTCAAAAACGTTAAAGTTCAGCTCAATCAAACAGTACATGAACATTATACGCTTACTTCACGCAGAATGGAACCTGCCTAACCCGGTAGCAGACAACTTCAAACTTAAGTACACGATGCAGGGTATACGCCGTCATATTGGGGACATAACTGTGCGCAAACAACCTATAACACCGGAACTATTAATAATCATTCTGGAACGTCCACCTTAATGAATCCCCCTCCCCCCTGAATGTGATACATGCAACTATTGTGTGGCTGGTTTAAGACACTGTGTGGGCTACTGCTATAATTGACATCTTGGTTGATATAGGTTTTTGTACTTATGAACAGTAAATTCATAATTTATGGACAAGTGGTCTGCAGTAGGGAAATCTTTTATTCTGCTTTTTGGTGTACCAATTCTTTATTACACACAAACACAACATAGTTTATTCAATATTTAAGGAAATGTGAACATTTTTAAATTGCGTTATTATTTTAAAGAGGCATGGTATTTTATATACACAAAGAAGTAAGAGCCGCATCGTTCGAAAATGGGTCTTTAAGCGATATGTTGCCATGGTAGCTCCAAACCAGCTTGTGTATCAACTCAGTTTGAACAGTAGCTACCTGATATAAAGACATGTGAGGACTTTCTTGGTCACATTAACTGACAAGGTAGCTCTGTACCAGACTTTGTTTATCGTGCAGGCGGGCTGATCTGGAGCTACCCAGGGCATATATGACATAAGACCTATTGTTGCATGATGCAGGTTATATATAGAGAGTAACAGCTTTCTGCCTGATTGCTTTGTAATATATCAGGTGAGGATTAGAATTAAATACGGCTACAGGGGTTGAAGAATTTTTCCAGAGCCACTCGCCCTGCAGGGCGAGTAGGCCTGACAATCCACTCGCCCTTCACTTTAATCTACTCGCCCAGCATTAAAAAAATAGATATCTATATTTATATTTATGATCAACCAGAACCTTTTAAACCTACTTAACATAGTGACACTAAACTGCAAACAAATTAACTATACTCAAACCCAGTTAACTCGCGGGAAGGGTTGAGTCGCGGTATTTCATTAGCGCCATCTGGAGGTTGTTTATAAACAAACCTGCGTGACCTACTTGTCAAATCTGACAGAAAAATCTCTCGCTACAGATTGGAATTGATTTTTGGTAATTGAATGTCATAAAACTCAGACTTTAACAATATTTGAATTTTTATAGTTCACTTAATTGTGATAACGAAAAAATACGACATTGCCTGAAAATAACTGTGCTATTTATTGTATTTGATGTCTTAAATTCCATATATTTAAATAGTTATATACTTTATTGTTTGTTACTTTGAAGAGTATGTCAGAGCTTTGATAATTCATGTTTAATTTAAAATTGGTGCTGTTAACCGCGACTCTACCGGGAGAAAATATAAACAACAATGGTGGACAGTGGTGTTGGAATTGTTTGTACGGCAGTTAATATTGAAGGATTTTCGCCAAAAAAAGGCAGTTGTCCAATAAAGTTAAGTTAAATATGATTGTTGTTAAAATCATTTATCTGATATATGAAGATGGTTCCTAGACGCAAGTTAATATTCCTCAAGTACCGCGAGTCAACCGTGTTGCAGTATACATTATCAGATGGATTATATTTGCTTTCCTTACGTTTTCTGCACCTCTTTCCTTTTCTCAATTCTTTCCGCTTCTCGATTTGACGACCTTTCTAATTCTTTCTGTTCCCCGTCGCGACCACCTTGCAGATATTTTAAAATAGAACCCTTTTCCATATTTCAGACGAACTTTTACTGAAAAACACGCTTGATTGACAAACGGTTACAATATGGTAAATTTTGCCTAAGGCTTCTGATCACGAAATTTGGAATTATTCTGTTTATTAATATATTTTTTCTGTTTATTTTTAATTAAATATAAGAAGTGTTATAATTAACCAGTGATGTATTATTGTTTGATTGATATTTACATTAAAATTCACGGAACGACCAATATATTTAACAGTTTTATTCATTTTTAATCGATTAGCTAAGAGCACTGACAACGACGAAAAGAGCGCAGCCGATTTCGAGAATTATTTTTACTGTGCCCGTGACGTCATTTTTCATTGTCTAAACGAAAGTGCAGTTTCTTTGTGTACTAAACGTTTTTTTGTTTGTTCGAAAAATTTTCGCAATTTGTATCGATGTGGAAGGAGTTCTGGAACTGAATTTATATTTCTCAACTTGAAAAACAGCACTCGCCCGGTCGGTGGAGTATTTAACAAATTTTACTCGCCCGACCGTCAACTTCACTCGCATATGCGAGCGGTCGAGTGGATTCTTCAACCCCTGGGCTACTTAAAATATGAAGACACAGCAATTTTACTATTTGCCTCTGATGATATTGTTTAATATGTAATAATAAAAGATCCACAAAGACAATAACAATACAATGACTAAAAAGTGATTGAGTAGTCATAGCTGTGTGTATAATAAACTTTTGATTAGTCTATATTTAAACATACTCAAAACAAACATGAACATCTATTTCACAGGTGTTTTCTATGTGGTTAAATTAAACAGAGGTAAAGTCTTAATTGAATTTTCAGCCTCATTAGTAGACATGGATGACTGAATGACTGATCATTGTTTGTTGTTTTCTCAGGCACCATGGCTATCTACTGGATCAGCTGATAAATGCAATGGTCCATTATTTATTCTGTTTGAAAGCTGCCAGGTCCGTTTAGTACTCCTAAGAAATCAAATTGCGTGGCTTACTGACTTTTCATGCCCTGCAGCCATTGATCATTCTATACATAATGATTAATGATCTGGTTGTTTGTTTACCCTTAAAAGGGTAAACTTAAAGGGTTTAAAGGTAAGTTACTTAATTTTATTCCATCATTTTAACAGAAATTAGCAAAAATTTAAAGGACTTGAATTTGTTTGTGTTTTCATCTAAGCTTTTAAATTATTCTTTAAATGTACAATAATTGATTCAAACTTAACAAAGTCTAAAGATCGCTGTGGTGTAGTGGATTTGGAGTTCGTCTTGCAAATGGGAGGTCATGGGTTCAATCCATATTCTGGGAGCTTTCTTTGGTTCTCCCCAAAGACACCAAGTACTGGTTCTACCCATTAAACGGACTCAGAGGTGTTTCAATAAGCTGAAAGCTTTCATGCAATCAAGGTAACATCAATTCTAAGGTTTAAACTGAACTAAACAAATGTGATCATAATTTGTTTGAATATTTTCAACCTGCAATTCACCTATTATTTTTGTATATGTAAGTTACCTTTTTTCTAATAAGTTTATAAAATCAAATGAGAAATATCCACACTTGCTAATTAATTGAAACACTGGACACTTACATTGTTTACCAAATTTTTTGTATATTGTGTTGCCTGAAGCACATTTCCATATGAAGATCTTTGTCCAAAAGTAAAGCAGACATTCTTACACGGACACATTGATGAATAAAGAAGTTACAGACCCCTTAAAGTCCTGGTTGTTTATTGTTGTTAGACAATATGTAATTCTCTAAATGTGAGGTAATTATGCCATTTCTTCCTGTATCTATGTCCAAATGTGATAAAGCCGATGTTCCTTGGAGTGGATATTGACAATTAAAGCAGTAATTGGCCTTATTTCCCATGGATTTTTTTGTGTTACAGAAATTGCCCTGATAGCTAAGAAAGCCTTGCAGTTTCTACTGGTATCTTTGTCTCCGAAGGCAATTCCCGCTAACCCGGGACTATTAACTGTTATTGAATAGGGAGAATGGCAGACGGAAGTGTCAGAGTGCGTCTGTAAGTGGCATGAAATGGACATTGCATGCAGATTGAGTCTTTAATTCAGGCAGATTATGCGTAGTCCAATGTAGAGGCCAGTGTTTTAAGTGCCATTCAATTCATTACTTCTGTAGACAAGACCCATGGGGGTCCTGCATTCAAGATACTTATGCCATTCTTGGAGCACTGCATATTTGCATTTCGTGATATGGAACAAATACATAAAAAAATTCTTAGATGCGTCAAACAATTAAATGGGTGCTTTTTCAATCCCGTGGGATGATACTGTAACAGTTGGTCCCTTGGCATCAGATGGCTGATGTGTTTTTTTTGTAATCTTGATGAGACATTTCTAGCACTTTTATATTTTGATGCCATCCAGAGATATTTTATGATCCAAATATTCCCATGCAAAGGGACATAAAGACTGAAGTCCCCAGAAAACAAAAACCCTGAAACAGAATTGTTTTACTTTTTTCTCCAAGTTAAGTTTTCTTGATAAAGTTTTCACATCTTGCTATCTTGAGAAAGATCAAATTACCATGATGTATAAAAGTAGCCAGAAAAAACCCTTTCCTGGTCTTGTCAGGAGCTAACCTGTCCGCTTATGCCAGTACAAAACCTTGCGTGACTTTATAGGTGACAGGTTAGCTGCATTGGCAGCTGACCAGAATGTCCCAATGTGCCACTGGAATGAAACCCATTTTGCGAGATTCAGGTCATATTTAAGTACAATCAATGTCAGACAGTCACTACTGGGGCAAGTCTAGCTGGGCGGACACCTTGTCTATAATGTTTGACAACAGATTAAATTTTTATTTTATTCAACATTAGGTAGGTTACCTTCGGTAAGGTAGGTCCAAAAAAACTCCACCATGCTTTTATCTATTTATGTATTTCTCACAACTCTTGAAAAGCACTTACCTGGGATTCATCTTTGGCACATGCATCATTAACAGGTGTAACATTTCTGCAATTATATCTTAATTGAACACATATTAATTTTGTTCAATCGTCAGATTTGATTGGATGAACATGCCACACATGCTTCTGCCATTGCATTTGATTATTTGAAGGACTTCAAAGTTAAACAACAGGGCTTTGTGGTGATAAGAGATACCTTTGTTATGATTGCGGCAAAATGGGGCCACTTTATTTATTGGATAATTATCTTTTAAATCTGCCAAGTATTTATAAACTGTATTTACTTAAGTGATGAATATTAAAATCGACAAATAGCAACAAGTTATACATAATAAGACATTATAACCCTGTGGATAGAGATTTGATCATAAACAGTTTACTTAAGCAAAAAAACAACTACAATGACAGTTTATGTGGCTTGTTCCTTCAATTTGCTGATAACGATATTACGAATTATGCAACATACTGAAAAATGCATTCAGTTACTTATTATCAGAACAGAACAGAACAGAATAGTTTATTTTTATCAATAACAAACTATATTTATGTTTGAAACCAAATACTGTTGAGCAAATTCAAAAGCCATCACAGATATGCACATCCAAACATATATGATAAGAATGCTTTCTTGGTGTTCTGTTTTTGGCAGACATTTCCAACAAGATGCATATGTGTCTGGTGCAATCGGTTTAACTTGCACCTAGTTCACAGTAGATGCAATTTTGTGATTCACAATTGACCTCTGCCCTGTCTTATCTACCATTCTAGGCGGAAAAAAAATAGAAAAAAAAGGCAACAGCACCACAAACATCCCAATGTGAGCGATAAATTTAGAATTGGAATGCATACCACAATAAAACTCAAGAGGGAACTCTTGGTCTGTATAGACTCCTAGGCAATAAAACTGACGATAGCGCTAATTGGAGCACCTCCATAATCATGGCTACCTGTGAACTAGGAAGTCCGAAAGATGAACCAGGGCATAAAACATAAAACGGGTCATAAAACTATACTCCTCGCTGTCCAAGAACTGATGAATAGGCTAATAATGAGGCGGTATTTGCCTTGTAGATGCTTCTCATGATGCATTTGGAGTTTCTATTATATATTTTCTCCCTTTGGCATATCTTTATATGAACATTCTTATTTACCAATACCCTATCATACTTTAATACCCACTTCATTATATGGTTATTGCATCTGATCTGCATTGCCTTGGATAATCCTACTGTATTGCTATACTACTTAAAACACACAACTGTTATTCCTGGTTTAGATAATAAATAAAGGAACATGCCTTTACGGTTATTTAGCAAATATTTTATTAATTATTACCATATTGGAAATACAATAAATTAAATGAATTATTTTTCCCCCAATATGATTATAAATCTGATAGTTTTTCATAAATTGACAAAGTGCTTGCATGTGTCATTACAGTTTGCTGCCTTCAAGGGATGAGAGAACAGCCACCACATGACGCAGATCATCAAACCAGAAAAAAAAATCACCTCAGATTCAGGTATTTCTTTTTAATAATTTCTTTCAAAAGGTACTACATGTATTTCTGAAATGAATGCTGCTCACTGATCATTTCACAATTATGTATCTTTTTCTTTAACCTTTGTTAATATTTGTGGTCAATTCACTGACATTCAAAAGCTTAAACATTCTTACAAGATCATCATCTTTTTAGCTCATGAACTGGTTTAAAAAAGAAAACAAATATGGCCATGTTAGATTCACTATCGCGCTAGCTCATCTCCTATTTCCAAATTTATGTATTAAAACAAATAAATTAAAAACAGCAAGAGCATAAGAAATCTTAAATTACCAACAATGTATGCGGATAGTCTTGCAACAAAGGTTATAGTTGCATATGACTAACATGGGCTATGTAACATAATACTTTATATATGGGTATATGGGGTTAGGAATGCAATACACCCCTTAATTATGCAAATTCATATTATTATTTTCCATTAGGAAGTTACCTTGGAAGCGAACGAAAATAATATTTGAAGTTGGACGTAGCCAAAAGTGAGCTTTCTAATCATGGAATGGGAAACTTTTTGTCTTCATTGAATTCTTGATCAATAAATGTGCCACACACCTATTGCAAGTATTACATACACGAACCAATTGTATAATTATCATTAAAAGGATCTTCCTTCATGGTATTTAAATTATGACAAGCTAGAAATGTATAGAAAGAAATGTGAACTCTTCAACACTTTGTATAAATGAGTCTTTCCTGGGAAAACAGGGCTTAATGCATGTGCTTAAAGTATTGGCCCAGATGAGTCTGTGCAGTCAGGAATGACGGTCTCCGCTTTATGGTATTTTTATCTTGAAAGGATGTATCTTCTTAGCTTAAATCCAGTTTAGTTGGGAAGTGTTGTCCCCAATTAGCCTGTGTGAACTGTACAGGCTTATCTGGGATGACACTTAATGCACATGCATGAAGACCGATTATCCGAGAGTGATGATCAAATGAGTCGCCTTCTGAGAAAACTGGGCATAATGCATGTGGTTAAAGTGATGTCCCAGATTAGCCTGTGCAGTTTGCACAGGCTAATCAGGGACAACAGTTTCAGCCCAAATTGGATTTTTGCTGAGAAGAGACTTCATTTAAATGAAAAATGTCATAAAAGCGGAAAGTGTCGTCCCTGATTAGCCTGTGCGGACTGCACTGGCTTATCTGGGATGACACTTTACGCACATGCATTATGCTCAGTTTTCTCAGAACGCCACTCAAATTTATTGTGCATTAGTTAAGAATGACTGAACCAAATTAAACAATATCAACAGTAAGAGCAAACTGTTGTATATATTGAGATGATCATAATTAAAAGAAATGCTTAAATGTCATTGCAATACCAGAAGTCATCACTTGAAGCACATAGCAACTGTTTTAGTCCAAAGGGTCAACTGACACCAATAATTTGTCTATTATGAACTTGACATGCCTCAAACTCTGTTGATGTCTTGGCCCCAGCTGTACAAACAGAACAGTTATTATGGCCCTGCCCCTGTCATCATGATCCATCTTCTGGGGCCATTAGCGGCTGATTGTTCTCCCATTAGGGGCCAATTATCTTTGACATGCATGAAATGGCAGGGCACCCTGGTTCTTCATGGCTTTCTGGGTCATTTGATCTTCCTATGTCATGTGACGTGGTGGAATTACACTGCCATTTTTTTACAGGGTGTTTTTACTTCAGTTTTGTTACGCAACTACAAGAAAATCATAGTACTATCATGTAACTTGCTCTTCTTTAAGTTTATTACCTACTCTTCCCATTTTCAGCTAGTTTTAAATCAATTTTCAAGAGTTTATGATTGATTGTGCATCGGGTTCATTCTGAATATGAAATGTGTGCAATTTTCCGGTTGTATGCATCCTGTTAGATTTGATTTATAAAATACACTTCAACAATTGTGTCATTTAATTTGCAGATTTTTTTTCAATTGAACAGAGCAAGCAATGAAACTCCAGAGACTCATATCAGGAGAGAAATTATTGTTGTTCTGATCCTTTACTTTTTTTGACAGAACATTAACTATTAATATAAAATATAATGGGATCATATATTAAAGGCCTTGGAACAGTAAATGCATGGCATGGGGTGTAAACTGGATTATCTCTTGAAAATAGTTTTGGTAAAAACATTTCTATTGCAATCAATATAGCCAAGAAATATGAAATATATAAAAGCATATCACTGTTGAGTTTTTCAATCAAAAAAACATTTGGTTTTCATGTCAGCTGTGAACCATGGATGGAAAATGTGTAAGTAATAGCAGTGCTGACAGACTGAGGGGTGGAAGGCTGTCTTGTCTCGGTGCCATTGCAGACAGGTCTGTGTAAACATTTAAACACATAGGGCCTGAAATGTGGGATCCTGCTGAACTTTAGGTCCAGGGACCATGTTTGTATTGCCAGAGTGCTGATGGGTCTTCTGCAGGTTAAACAAAACAAAATTGTGTGTTCTTGTTAGTTTTTTTTCGGCGTAAGCTGCATAAGCCAGCTTTTCACCTTAGCCTGACCTTTGTAAGTGTCCAATAAAATTCCAATAAAATTTCCCGCGGCTAGGTACGAATGAATACACTTTATTTATTCCATTGGCTGATTTGAGTATACCACCAGAACATTGGAAACATATCCGCGTCTTTGTAACACTGTTTTACTGTATGAAACAATTTTATCTCGAATGAAAAGGCTTAATAGATAGAACAGTTTTACACTCAATTCTCGACATCAATACAGTTTGTGCGTACACCTTTTATTTTCAGAGTATTACCAGCGCAAGAGCGTTTATACTTAAAAGGCTATGATCTCATATTTAGTACTTACTTCCTTATTCCTGTCAACATGTTAACATGTAAAAGTATAAAGAGCAATGGAAGCGAGGCCTCACTTTAAAGCATTGCATTTCAACCCGCGAGGTATATCGGTCAATTCGCGGACATTCAGAGTTTATATACAGGTCATCACCGGAGTTGGCGGCCAGTAAAATAATCGTTATATAATAAAGACGCTATCCGTGAACTAGGTGACCTGGAATTTTCTTTAGACCAGAAATATGTTAAATGAAGATATTCAGCAATATAATTATGGTATGTAAATAATAGATTCTTAATGTGTTTTCAACAATACAATGATAAATATTATTGTTGATAAATTTAACAATAATTATTCGTCCATATTGCCTAATGTACTAAAGTGATATTATGAGCATGTAACAGTTTATAGGTGTCTATCGCAACCGTTGATTATTTTTGATGTTTCTACTTCATATACACTTATATTAATTAATGCAGCATCATCATACTAAAACAATATACCAGAAAGAGAAAAATAATGCATTTGAATATCAACCGTACTTTCGTTTGACAACTGATCATGCGTTTACGAGTTGAACCTAAATTTAGTTTTAGTGCAGATTTGTTCATACGACACAAAGACACGAAATTGTTTTACGGATCATTTCAGCTTACAGGACTGGGTGGGTCACGTAAGAATATCGAATATAAAATATATTTTTTATAAACAACTGGTAGCAAGGTGAGTTGCAGATAATTAATCAGTAACCACATTTTAACTAACTATTTTGATCTGTTAATTCTTTTCAGCTCAATTCAACAGTGCAAAATGCCCATAATATCACTTTAAGCATTAGCACGATGATAATTGATACTGTTAATAATCGAATCAAATAGCAATGCCCGACAAACCACTAAAACAGGTTTGTTCGAAGAACGCGCCTATAAATACGGATACTTCTCGTGTGGCCGGTTGACTCATATGTTTAAATTTCACTTCCATTCTTCTTTTGGTTTTCTGTTTTGTATCTATAGGTTTATGACCAGCAATATGTTATAATGTAAAATAAGCCGCGAAAACTCCCCGTAACATCCCGTACTGCGTGTGATGCAGCTAAGAACTGCACAGAAAAAGACATTCGCTATCCTTGATCTCATTCATTAAACTATTTACGCCGTATATCTTTTTTAAAGATATTTCTTGTTAGGATTATGGTTTATGGGAGCTGATAAGAGGCCTTTGTCCCACATGAGACCATGGGCAAAGATGATGATGGTTTATGTTTCTGCTTTGCAAATTGTTGCACTGATGCCTGGAAAATGACATTTGCATAAATAGAACAAAGGAAATATTTTGTTTACAACTTTCTGCTACAGGCCCACCTGATAGCTATGATGTGGTACGAGGTGGACACCTTATAGGAATGATATGCACATGTGGTATCTATGATGTATATAGTCAATAGCTATTTACCTGCGCACATGATAGCTAGGATTGATGCACATGATAGCTATTACATGGGCATGCAATAGCTGACCTTTGACATTATCTTTAGTATCATTCATTACAAAAATGGACCCATAAGCTGTGTGTTCAAGTAATACAATGGTTGACATTTCGGAAAGTTTCATTGTTCAATTACTGCGTGAAGACACAAGAGCTATCATGCGCAAATGTGATAGCTATCGTGTTTGAAGGTCATATACTTTGCTTTTTAAATGCAGTTTATTTTATTGTCTTGTATTTCTTAGGTATCCTCGAGTGCCCAATTTCAACGCATACAAGCAGTTTGTTGAAGTTTTTTTGCTCAATATAGGGATTAATGTAATTAATTTTGTTATTTCATTACACATTTACCTTTTATTTACACATTTTAGATTCAATTGATTGTGTTATCAACAAAAATTCGTTGAAAAACGAAATGACCAAAGTCTATGTAACGGCGGCCATATTTGTTGAGAGTGCCCTAAAACGATGCATCTGATTGGTTTCCTGATTTCAATGTAAATATCACTCCTGTGGAGACTGAATGCATAAAGTATTAACTCATGATTGTTGTACTTAAATTTGTATCACTGTAAAAGCAATATGGAACTGAAAAAAATTAAATCAATAAAAGTTTTATTTTAATTTTGGGATGCCAAACTTTCTGGCAGTGGTCTTAATAGGGGACCCTGTTAGCAAGCCCTTGTCATAAGCTGTGTTTATGGAAGTAGGTGAATATAACCTGTACTTCTTTCGTTGAACCTACAATTATAATTAAGTAATGAAAATAAGTAATAAAGTTTATAAACATAATATGCAATTATCAACATACACACTTGCTACATGTAGTTAAAATTGTATTACAGCAAAACCAAAAACTTATCCGGACTTCAAATCAAAGTTTACGCGTACACCCTTTTCATAGTGAAAATTAATCTATTTATAAGATGTTTTGTCAAATGGCAGTCACGTGACTTATGAATGAAATAGTGAACTTTTGCAGACGAAACCGGTGCATTATCCCACGGTCTTATTTACAAAGACAATTGGGTGTAAAGTGTTCAAAAGTTTTGCATTAAGTAAAATACATAAAAATCCATAAATTGCAAACCAATCAACCATATATTACCGTTTAACCCAATATTGTCCACATAACAAACAACAATTGCGTAGTGTACCGTGTGCTATTGTATGACGTAAACGGATTTCGCTTATGTATCAAGCAGAGGCAAAACAAAAATCGCGTCGAATTAGGCGAGCGTCGATTCGGGTCACTCAACGATACATTAACTATATTGATTTTCATATTATTACAACACCCTGGAGACTCAAGTAAGTTCATCCTCAACTAACTCCAATGTGTAATATAGGGAATGTGGGTGTAGGAAGTTGTTTGTTTCAATAAACCTGACGGACAATAAACTTTTTTTTCGTATTCTGGAATAATTGTTAAATTAGATATGAAGTTTGCAATAATGCAATAATAATCATGTTTGCTATATAAATTAACTTTTCATTAAAGAAACATGTTTATTCTTATTAGAGTGGGTAATCATAAAAAAATAAGAACGCAAGTTAAGCGAACCTACCAACCATTATTTTGTTGGTGATGTTATTGGAACCTAATCCCATTTACTTTTTGACCTTCAAATAAAAAGGGCAAATAAAAGAAAAGAACCAATCTATAATGCTATGTCTCAGTTAAAATCCGGTAGTGAAGAGACATTCAATTTAGGAGACAGGATGCAGACCTCGTCAAGGTCATTTCCCAAGACCATTCTCTAAGCATGTTAGACTGGGACATAAGCCTCCAGACATTGTTCTGACAAAGCTTCTCGGCATTGTACAAGATGATGAAAAATTATGTGGGTGAATCCAATATTGTGGATTGGTGGAAATTCATCATCCATCACATGGCATCTTGTGGAGAGGGAATCAGTGAAAACTTATCACCTTAAATGAATCAATGATTTATTGACATAGGAATGTGTCCTAGTAGATGGCCATAATGGGTCTGTCAGCGCTCCCATTGTCTGAAAAGCGTTTTATTAAATGCAGCCATAAGACTTTCCCTGTCTTGCAGGTTAGTATAATTCTTTAGAGGCGCCTCTTCTGCGTATATATGTTAACAACTGATGTAATTATTGCATGATTTACTGGATTTTCATTGACATTGCCATACAAAAATTGGAGCAGCTAGGGTTTATGGTCAGGACACGCTAATGGTGCAAGTCTCATTTGTGGGAATATGTTTGGGGCATAATTATGAAGAAAATCAGTTTTGTCATCTTTGACTGTGAAAATTATTATAGCAACATTTTTTTTCTTCTTTATTTTTATTAGCCAGAAACTTTCATTTATAACTTACCTGTAAGTTTTATTGCATAACTTTGATAAACAGCCAAATTGTACATCCATGTTAACAATAAACTAAACTTTCTATTGTTGCCAAAAAACAAATACATGTGTATCTGTTAGCAACATCTTCTCACTGAAAAAATCAAAATTACATTTTATAAAATGTATTTCTTGGCATATGGAGAACTTGAAGTCAATGTTTGAGGTTTGCACAACATATCTAGTGGTGAATAAGTTAGATGGGTTTTTTTCAACTGCAATTATTGGTATTTATAGATGGATTTCATGAGCTCATTTGGTTAATGTATACAACTATAAATGGATAATGTATGACATATTTCTTTTGTTGTTTTGTTTTGTTTGCTATGACCACCCTGCTTTTTCATTTTTATGCTCCCCGAAAATTAGTTATATATACTGGCATATAGTTGCCAGTTTATCCTTCCTTAAAGCCCTGTCACACCAGACTGGTGTCCTTACAGTGACCTAAGACTGTGTTTCTGGCAATTTCTGATTGTCGTAGTAAGGACGCCAATGACTTTTTTGGTAAAAATGCTGTTGTTCGCCTTCCGCATTCGTACTGCCTCCTTACGGCGACCAAAGCCGATTATACAGCATCTGAGCGGCGTCCTTGTCGTTTTTACTGCGCAATAGTTTCTCATAGCGCCTACAATATTTTTACCGATCTCTTACATATTTGGCATGTAGCTACCTTGCATGGACCTCTAGGCCAAAAAAAAAAAAAGTCTTGGTTCAGGGAACCCGACCGACCCTATTTTTTGCCCCCGACCCTAACGATTTTTTTGGTCCATGGAAAAAAATCTGATGGCGAAAATGCTAAAATCTCGTAAAATTTCATTGAAAACAGCCACCAATTAAACCTGGATTGGTTTTCTATATTTTTCTCTTTGTTTCAATGAAAGTGTTCGCAATTTGAACAGTGAACAATAACCGGTCTGCACGTGTATACGAGACATCGCTTGACCTTATTGTTATTGAAGTGCGCATGCTAGCTGGCTAATCAACATTGAGCTCGCTTACACATGAAATGACGTTGTTAAATGAAATGTAAAAATGGGTGGAGCTATGGAGTAAAATTCGGTCATTCATGCGCAGACACTGTGCACTTTGAATACACAGTTAATATTGTCGTCTGCAAACAAAATAGCGGCCGGTCGCAAATGTCGTATTATTAAAGATTAAAAATGAAAAGAAGCGTGACAATATTTTAATTATTTCCAAGCTGTCTATTGATCTGAATTTAAAAGTGATAATTAAATAATTAGTTCTATGTCGATGATGTTACAACTTTCTGCCAATTTCCGATCGAAATGAAAAGATGATAATTAATTAATTTGTTTGTTTTACTCGCACACTATGCTAACTGACAGCCGCGTATTTTAATCAAATAAAAATGTGAAAAACACGCGCGGTTTAATTTTAATTAACCTTTCAAATTTTTAACACATAGGAAGAGTCATTCATCTACACTACTATAAAAATGGAAGTAACCACTTTGTCTCTAAAGTCGCTAACATGGCGTCTTTAACCTTAAAGCGTTGTTGGACGAAAAAGAGTCATAACAAAAAAAAATAATTAAAACACAAAACACTAGAACATTCAAAGAGTCATGGAAACTTGACAACAATTGGCTTCGCTTTGATAATGAATCAAAATCAATGTACTGTGACGCCCTTAGCCTGTACAAACCAATAGCAACATTCAAATTTATGTACACTGCTCACTTCCTGTGCGATGCGCTCAAACCCATTGCCATTTTATCAAAAAATGTACCAGAAGAAAGACTTGTGCTATTCTGAGGTTACCCTCCTTTTGACAGCCACTATTCAGACTCTTGAGCACCTGTCGGAGACTAGGTCAGGTCTCATGATGAAAAAAATTCTGAAGGTCACACCCCAAACAACAGAGACTGATAAAGATGGCTTGTTCACTTTTGAATATGAAGGTCACACTATCACAGACAGACAAAGAAAAAATGGTTGGCTAAAAGAAATTTTGGGCCAGCGCTAGCCCTGAAGAAGTGCATAAAGAGCTAGGAATATTGAATAATATACAACGACTAAATACCACATGTGCAATATTAATCATTTGGTCAGTGTTTAAACAATCATGGGTGCATTAACTGACCCTTTTTCACCCTGAAATCAGTCGACTGGTAAAAAAAAAAAAAAAAAAAAAAAAAAAAACCTACCTACCCTCCTACATTTTTCTGGCCATGTTCCCTGAACCAAGACTATTTTTTTTTTTGGCCCTACCTTTTGATGAGGTTTGAGGTCACTGGGGTCAAGATCACTGAGGCTAGATTTTCTCAAGGTCAAACAAGGGGAGCATCCATCGTTTTCAGCGATACTTGTATTATGATAGAAATACCCTACATAAATTTTTCACGTAGTAATATAAGGATAATTGAAACATATATTATGGTAAATGCAATTGGTAACAATTTTATTTGCAAATGACATATTACACAACACTTTTCCATTACCATATCCATCTGTTATTGCAGACTGCATCAAAGCTGTCAGTCATTGAAAATAATCACACAGAAAAATGTTCAATGAATAAATAATGTAATTAGTATTCGAACATCTATCATTTGTTGGTGTTTTCTTGACATTTTGCAGTGTTTCGTAAATGTATTTTTGAATGATGGATGTAAATAAAGCAAGGGTTAAGCGACCACGAAAATGATAACCACCCATTAATTACCATGAGTACTACTTATGGGGCCTAAAGATGTTTACATAATCAGAAACGTTAAGGGAAATCTGTCTCTGATAACAGTTTTGGAGGAGATTGTACAATTAGATAAGCTATCTTGTACTAACCAGGGAGCTTGTGGCTTTGTTTTGCAGGATATTCTTAAGGATGAGAGAACCCAGTTGTCTTCCATTTTTGTTTTTTTGTAACATTTTTTGTTGTTTTAGGTTTGCTAAAACATGATGCATATAAAGTACATGCTTCCTCATTGTTGCCTAATAATATTGTAGACATAATCAAGGAACTAGGTGTAGTGTATTGAAGGACCAAAAATGAATGAGCTTTGCTCTGGGAAAATGGGGCTTAATGCATGGGCCTAAAGTGTTTTCCCATATTAGCATGTGCAGAATACACAGGCTTATATAAGGGACGACACTTTCCGCTTGTATGGAATTTTCTTTTCAAAGGAATTCTCTTCTTGACCACAATCAAATTAAGATGGAAAGTGTCGTCTCTGATTAGCCTGTGCAGACTGCAAGAGCTGGTTTGGGATGACATTTTATACCCAAATGCATCAAGCCGAGTTCTCTCAGAGTGAGGCTCATAGTTGTTTCCGATAAAACTCTTTTTAATGTATAGAAACATATATTTTGAGGCATAGTGTCATCCCAGATCAGCTCACTCAGTGCCGACCTTACGATTAACCCATTTATGCCTAGCGTCTAGAAAAAAGGCCTTGGCAAATAGCGTAGACCCAGATGAGACGCTGCATGATGCAGCGTCTCATCTGGGTCTGCGCTGTTTGCTTACAGGAATTTCTGTAAGAAATGTTCTAAATATAGAAATAAATATACTAGACATCCCTAATTTCGGAAATAAATTGATCCAATTTAGAAGGATGGGAGAGTCCACTAGGCATTAATGGGTTAATATTGAGCAAAAGTTTTCTAGTGTACGGTCTTGGATTGTGTATAAACCTATTTATTTTTCCGTGATTAAACAATTTTTTTAAAGTTTTACTGACACGTATGGAAAACAATGTATACACGATCTTGAGAATGCTCCTGGAGTGGGGACTGATCCTGGGACATCTAACCACTAAGGTAGACACCATATCCTCTACACCATCAAACCACTGCATGGATTAGCCATTGTGGACTGCACAGGTTGATCAGCAAAATTATATAAAAGATTAAATCCATGCATGAAGCCATTTAACCTATGACCAGAGTGCCTCATAAGTTTATTTTAGTTTAAAAAGTCCATCACAAGCAGCCTTTTCTGAACTATTATGTGCACAGATAATGTTCTCCAAAGAACATATGAACTTTTTAGAAAAGTCTGTCCACCATTGGGACTATAAAGTACATAGAAGTACTTTATGTCTTCGTTGATCTGTTAGGAATGGAGTCTCAGTGTATTGTTAAGCCCCTTGGCATTGTACTTAATCAAATACCAAGTCTTAATTTATTTTCCTATAAATGTAGATTAAATTCTGGTGGCATTCACATCTTTCCTGTGGCACACTCCTTTTCCAGACATTACGACCTGTGTAGGACAGGAGTCCAAAATCGGGACCAGCTGTTCTTATAGTGTGCACTCTTTTCATAACCCATCGTGGCAGGCGAAAGTTGACCATAAGCTTCTTGGGAAATTGTGACATCAAAAGGTTAATTTATTATGTCAACAAGTATCTGTAGGTTGTACTGTTACAGTCATATAAGCAGCGTTGTGTGAAGAGGTCATGGGTCTTGTCAGCCATATGTGGCAAGCGTGTCTCCAGACTAGCCTGCACACTTGTGCAGTCTCGTAAGCAGACAGGGTATAGCTCCTGACGAGACTGCACAAGTGTGCTGGCTGGTCTGGAGCTTTGCATTTGGCGTAAGATGAATTTTCACAGGACGCAGCTCATATCTGGTGCATTTGCATAGCATTACCTTTTCAGTAGCGGTACATATGTCCAAAATAACGATCACACATTTCTAGTGCGCATTTGCCATATACTCTCTATTGGACATTGTGGGAGGTGATCATAAGCGGCTTGCGTTTAGGACTTGAAAATGTTAATATAAGAGATTTGTAAGTACAAGTGCCAATTGACATTGAACCCTATGCATTTGACACATTATGACACACAATTTGATAATATAATAAGTATTACCTTTTTTGTACTTTTTGTATAGTTCACTTACAAATGATGATTAGCCCATTAGAATTTTTTTTTTCTTTGGATATTCTTATGCAGCCTCTACTGACCCAATTCCATTCGTTGTAAAATATGAAGAGTTTGTCAGATGTCTTGAGTGATTGAACCGTCTGATTGATCCACTAATCGGTTTGTTGTAATACTCCAGGAATCTATTGTATGGACAGGCAATTAGCAATTGATTTTTGTTGTGAATGGTTGTTAAGTGAAATACAAATTGATGTGATATTGCAAAGGATGATGTTTTGAATGCATACAGGAATGATTGAATGTAATGCCTGCTTTAAATTATAATATCAGTACTTTCATCTGTGATGGCATGTCATTTAGGTCCACAAGTGTTTAATTGAAAAACTTGTAATCTTTTAAGTATTATATTCTGCTTAAAAATAACCCTTATGATAAACCTATTGCACATAAAGATTGGCTCAATAGACATTTATGGGCACATAAAGATTTATTTCTGATCTAATCCCCAGCAGGATAATCTTAACATAAATGTATGTCTTCAGTGTAAAGAAAAAACAACTTGATAATTCAATCTGTCAACAAGAAAGGCATAGTACATTTCAATTAAAATAAAAAACACAATAGAAAGCACTCCAGAGGTGCAATTGAGAGCGCACTTAACCTTTGAAAAGACATTTAATTTTCCAATCTCTCCAATATGAATCTGATAAAAAAAACATGCAGAATCCACTCTCATCATTTTGTTATTTGCCAATTTCCCAGATAATTGAATAGTATCTTCACCAATTCGTTCATAAAGGTGCTTAGAACGCCAAAACGCACAAAAACACAAATATAGTACCGGAATGCCAGAAAAACCATAACTAACAAGCAAATTCGTTTAATTGATATCCCCCACCAATATGCTTCTGGACACAAAAGTGTCATATTTGACACTCAAAAAAGCATTTTTTCAATATACAAAGGGCCAAAACTCTGTTATTACGCCATAACTCCGTTATTACAGATGGTGTACAATTTCATTTGGCGTGAATCATCCTCTGATCCATATATATACTCATACCAAGTTTCAATGAAATCTGCCAAAGCACTTCCAAGATATGGCTCCGGACACACAAAAAGAGCATTTTTTCAAGCTACAAAGGGCCATAACTCCGTTATTAACAGATGGTGTACAGTGCCATTTGGGGTGCACCATTCTCTTATCCATATATATACTCATACCAAGTTTCAATGAAATCCGCCAGAGCACTTCCAAGATATGGCACCGGACGGACCGAAAGACGGACAGACAATAATATCCCTCCGCCTATGGCGGGGGATGAAAAACAATATCCCTCTGCCTATGGCGGGGGATAATTAATCTGCAGACAAACATAAATTTGCCCTGAACATTTGAAATTTGGTTTATGTTTGATAATCCCTGTCCATGCTGGTTGAGAGTCTCTGTCATTGAACATTAAAAACTCATTATAAAGGGACAAAAGTTACCTAGCCTTTTAATGACTCTGGTGGTGTATTTGCTTTTGTTATATATATGCAAATTATATTCTTATTTGATACCTATATAATATATAGTATAACTGTAAGATAAACAGTTATAGAGTTGTTGAATATAGTTGCAGGCGTTATCGATGTTTTCATTCTGTTAATTAATAAACAGTTTAAATTACTCATAAATAAGTTATGAAGCACATCATTATCTCATGCACTTGTTAGATCATGTTTGTAAATGCAGGATAGGCTAGGATGACACGAAATCAATAATAATTTATCGGTAATTATTTCAGGCTCATGTTTCGCAAATAACGCAAACATGTTGCATTCTTTTTAAAATGATTGCTTTTATGAAATAATACCATAAAATCACTCAAATTGATGTTTTCACTAATTAATATCATAGCCACACGCTAACCACCTGTGCTCACAAATATCATAACTACAACGAAAATAAGCGAATCTGAAACAATTTTTTAAAATTTTTGTCAATTTACCAAAACATGAAAAGGCCCCTTTAATTTAAATGTTTTTTTTATTGACTGAGGACAGTGTCTGATGTGCACACATTTTGTAGCATGATTAATGCATGTTGAACGGAAATACCCCTGTCTCCACTGCACATTAATAAGAGGCATATCATGTGACCAGTTCCTCATGCTCACATTGCACCTGCATGTTTTCTTCAGCAAAAATGGACAACATTTGTGTTAATTAAGTTTGTAAACACAATTGGTCCTATGGTCAATAATTGCCTTAATTTCTAAAAAAATAATAAAGTTGTTTGTTTTTATAGTGCATAATGAAATGAGTTGAAATATTGTTTATGGGTTATAATTACTCAAGCTCAAATGTACTAGCAAATATAATTGTTGTCCCAATTTTGACGTGGAGAAGGCTCGCTTTATAAGGCGGTTCAATATTCATAGTCATTATTAAGTTAAGGAGAATTTTTCATTATTACCTTACAGAGATTTTTTTAAGAAATAACTGACATAGTTTTATTTTGTTAACATATTTATTGGATTCACCATGGAGATCTGTCCAACTGTCTGTCCGCCTGTACGTAGACACAATATGACTTGTTTGAAAGCCTTCTTCTACAAATGCAAACGCTCAACATTCAAAATTTCAAGACATTTTGCACATTATTGCCAGGGTAATGTAGGTGATCAATAGAGGATTTAGTAACCCTCATGACCACTTTTAATAGGAGCAATATTCCATTTTACCCAAACAAATATTTCCCAGAACCATTTTGCATTAATATAATAGTGCTGTTAAATTAGTTTATAATCTTGCCTCATTCATGATCCCCAACCATCTTTCTATCCTAACAGCATTTTTATTACAAGTTTTACAATGAAATCCAACTAACACTATCACTATAGGGTTCAATAATGGAACCAATTTAAGAACATGCATCAAATTTAATTGCACATAATAGATGCTGCACTGTCAGATTCTGGGTCCAAAGATGAGCTGTAATGCAAGCTCTCAATTATACCATAATTTAACAGCAAAATAAATGGAAGAATTGCCACAATCATAACAATTGGTTGGTCACAGCAAAATTTAAACTATCAAAACTCTTTATATTATTACATTTAGCTTAGGTTAATTTCAAGTTTTGTTTTTGATGCAGTGGTTAAGTCATGATTTTGGCTACATGGGTACTCCAAAACTAAAAAATTAAGTCAAATAATCTTGTTTTAGGAGTTGATACAAACATTTTCGAAATGTTTGTTTTAAAGAGAATTATGGTCTTTCTAATACTCATAATTGCATAAGCATTTTATTGTGTTACAACTAAAACTGTCTTATCTTTGAGTAGTTTTTTTCCCCAGCCAAAGGTGGAGGGATATAACATTGGTGTTGTCTGTCAGTTTGTCTGTCCTTCTGTCTCAAACTTTTTATGCCCCCGGTAGGGTGGCATATAGCAGTTGAACTGTCATTCCGTTTGTCTGTCTGTGTGTCCGTCCGAAAACTTTAACATAACTTTTGCAATATTGAAGATAGCAACTTAATATTTGGCATGCATGTGTATCTCATGAAGCTGCACATTTTGAGTGGTGAAAGATTAAGGTCAACTTTCAAGGTCAAAAGTAAAAAAATACAATACAAGGGAAGTAATAAGCTTTAAAAGGGAGATAATTTCTAAACCTTCCAAATGATATATTGAAATTTTATTTCAAAGCGGCGCAATAGGGTTGTTAGTACTTATCTCAGAAACTATATAAGATATCCAAATGAAACTTTGGGGATTTGCATCCAACTATAAACTGGAATTTCAGGAATTTCTTCTTACAATGAGTTCTTGCCTGAATCCGAAGAAGCATATTAATATTTATGTAAAAAACGTTTTAAAATGTTTATAACTGATACATTACAGAAACAACACATGTTATGAAAAGATTCATCAAGAAGAAACCACACTTACATTTTGAAATGTTCTTTCTGTCAGAGAGAGAATTTTCTTGGTGAAATGAATTAAGAGTTTTTAGAAAGATAACTTTACTGTTATGTGGCTTGGGTTATAACACATTAATAGGAGGTTTGCATCATTAAGTGGGTTATAATTTTAATAGAAAGCGCAAGAAAGTTTTTGTTTTTGTTTTATGTGGTTGTTATCACCCAACGTTATCAGAAATGTTAGGCTCAATAGCTGATTCCATTAATACATTTTTTGTAAGCTCCCATTTCCTGTTTGTAAGAAAAAATGGTATTGCAAGATTTGGAACAATTTAGTCATTTAGTTTGTTTCTTTTTTGGTAAGTTGAAATTGTTATTATTTTTGCAATGTGTATTTGTTTTTACTAATAATGGTGTAAAAATGATCTCTGTTGAACACCTGTAGTCGTTTTCTGCAAATCGATACATGCACAGTATTAGGCTTTTAGAGTGCATTTAGCTGGTTGGAAGACACATGCATTGGATGGTACCCAGCTTGTTTCTCAATATGTATCCTCCATTGACTTGTCAATTGTGGGTACCAATTGTTGCACAGTTGGTCTAGATGCGGATAATGATTTGTATATTCTCCTTTTTGCTTCACAGAAAAATGTGTTTTTATATAAAATAAAACTATAAAAATTAGTGTTGAAAGAGTGCTTGATAACTTGTGTCAATGCTTTCAAAATCCTTAAAACAACATGACAGTATTTGTAAAGTAAATAATTGCATATGTGTACATATTCTCTTGGTCAGAAACGATAAAGGTCTGGTTACGTATTCATTTTTTTACAAATTAAGTTAATTGCATTAATTAATGTTTTATTTCCATCTTTAATGAAAAGTATACTGTTTGATTTCTATAAACTAAATTATTTGAGAGATGGCTGCCTCTGAGTGCTATACCATTGTGGCTGTATGAAAATTGATAAAAGGATAGACACAAAACAAGAATCAAATAATTACCTGCATATATCTTCTAAAATTATAACAAACGGTGTATTGTCAAGTTTGGCCTTTTTTTCAGACATAAAAACAGCACGTGATATTGATTTCAAGAAAGCTATATTAAACTACTTTAATGGTCATCTCATAAAAATTATTGATGTCTTCAAGCATTCAAAAGCTGAGTCAATGTTCAAGTAATTATCAAATGGCTTCATACACATTCTAAAAAATAAGAAGAAAAAAAGGAGAGAAAAGGTTAAAACCCATTTATCCAAGTGCTGTTAGTTAATAAATGTCCATACTTGTCTAATTTGAAGGCAGAGCTGGTTTATTTATGGTCATTTCAAAATCTATACCCCACAATCATTGACTTCCAGCCTATGATTGATGCAAGCTGTGATTTATTGACTCTGGTAACAGACCTCCAGTCTGAGTATTGTTCCAAAAGTTTAATAGTGTTTTAATAGCGTGAAATGATTAATTGACAGAAAAACACCTGAACTTTGTATTACCAGTACTTCGACCTTTGAGGTTAAAAAAACATCGTGTTTTTATGTTAACATTAACAACTTATATGTTGGGTGATTTGGGAAATATTGATTCATAGAGGAATAAAGACATCAATGATGTGAATATTATTCATAAAAAGAAGTTCCTGAAGACAAACAATATGTTTTTTTACAAAGACCATCATGTAAAAAATAACATTTGATTTTCATTTAAAGGTTTGCACTATAAGATAGTCAGCAATAAGTTCATTGTGTCAAAAATATTGTAATAAGGTAACACAGGTTAGGGAGAATTAGCTTACACACACGATTAAATAAAAAATTATTTCTAATTTCCATGAAATAATTTCTTTATATACACAGAGGCTGATGAAATTAAATGATTATAATATATGTAACATGTTATATATGTATTCTAATAAATTAACATTTTCAAAGTTCTAATGTAATTATTCAAGCAGAGTTAGCCCCCTTGTGCATGGTATAATGCATTTTCAGCATTTTCAATGTTCTCTCCTTGTAATAGCAATATCTGAGATTAATCTACTTTTATGTTAAGTAAATTGAACAGATTTTTCACCTTGATAATACAAAGATGTTACTAAAAACCTTTTCATGCACAGCCGATTAAACAGCTGTTTGTGCTGAATCTTCCTTCAATTTATGTATAATTAAGGTTCTTAATTGTATTTAGAGGAAATATTAACACACCCGCTGCTCCTTTCGGGGGCCTCAGTTTGGTCTTATCAGTCACGTGATAATTAGTTACTGGTTTGACCGGCTGATTCTGTCTGGGGTAGTTTGCGCGCAATCTCCGTCAAGGATGCTTGTTTTTTTTTGTGTTGCTCAATTGTGTCTTTAACCTATTATCAGTTTTAACGGATAAAGTGTTTTTACTTAAATCTTTGGTGTTGAAAAATGAACGACGATATAGCTTGGATTACAGAACTAAATTTACCCCGAAAAGTGTCGCAGATCTTACGTCAGGAGGAACTGACATCAAAAGAAACATTGTCATTATTAAGAGAAAACGACCTTAAAGGCTTAGGATTACCTCTGGGTTGTACGAAGGTGATCCTTGAGCAAGTGAGAAAATGGAAACAGGGCGAGATTAGTGATACTGCTGGCGAGCAACCCAACGATAAAGAAACGCAAAACGAGGTGACGCTGGATGGTTCCGGTAAGTTGCTCGATGAGCTTCTTACTTTCCCAAACATAACACATCTTCCTTCAAAAGAAAGACACAGTAATGTGCATAATGGGTCTAGCTTTATGGACCCAAGATCAATCCTTACCATGAAAGCAAATACAAAAAAGACAGTTCACATAACACAGTTCCTGTCGGAGAACAGCAAACGACGGAAGAATAATAAAAGGAAAGAATTCGTCTTGCACTCAAGCGAACGTGAAACTATTGTCTTCAAAACTGAAGATGAGCATCCCTATTTGGGCATTCAAATGGAGGAATGGGGGGCAGCGAATATGCGAGTCCTTAACCACCTTCTTACGGTGAACGACATTGAAAGAAGCGAGGTGGAGTTTTACCTCGCATACACTACCAGAATTTTTGAATTTGCAGAGTCCTTCGAGTGGAATAGTGTACTGAACTATGATTACCACTATCGTGAACTGCAAGCAGAACATGGATTTAAGTGGGGGACATACTCCCCGCATATGGAACTCCAAATGCTAGTTCCTAAACGACCAAAACCGTCAGTTCCGGTCCAAAATCCAGCGCCAAAAGAGGACTGCAGGATATTTAAGGCGAAAGGTGCATGTCCGTTTGGGGATAAATGCCGTTACAAGCACGTGAAGGCTCTACCCTCAAACAACTCTCGCCAAGACGCTACAAAAAACCAGTAGTCCGACCGTCGACCTTGAAACTCCAAGCCTGGGAACAAAATCTGCCGGCGGATTATAAGGATCGTGAATTTATACTTTCAGGAATCAAGAACGGTTTTCATGTCCTGGACATGGGCAAAATTTCTCAAAGTGCAGAGGTGGAAAATTATTCATCGGCCACAAATTTAAATATGCGCGCGCGAACTGAGGCCCAAATTCTCACGGAAGTTGAGAACGGGCATTATAAGATAGTCGATGAAAAACCGCTCATCATTTCTGCACTTGGAGCCATACCAAAATCTGATTCTTCGAAAGTAAGATTAATTCATGATTGTAGTCAGCCGACAGGATTTGCAGTTAATGACTTTGCGGACGCAACTACCTTTAAATATCAATCAATTAAAGACGCCATAAAGCTAATCACACCTAACTGTTACATGGCTAAATTAGACCTTCAAAATGCTTATCGAAGCGTTAATATTCATTCCTCTAATACTCAAGCTACAGGTTTAAAATGGCGTTTTGGAAACAATAAACACTTCACTTACATGGTAGATACAAAACTTCCCTTCGGAGCAAAACTGTCCCCTTATATATTTAATACACTGACCCAAGCTGTACGAGTGATTATGAAAAATAGAGGTTTCAAAGATATCATTGTGTATTTAGATGACTTTCTCTTAGTAGCAGACACATACGACAATTGTCAAAAAGCACTTCATGAACTTATGAAATTAGTCCGCGAATTAGGATTTCAAATCAACTACAATAAAGTGGAAGGACCGTATCAGAAGCTGACATTCCTTGGGCTCGTTTTAAATTCAATTAATATGACTATAACGGTACCGGACCAAAAAATCACGGAAATACACACGCTCCTGATAAATACACTGCACGCAAGGAAAATTACAAAAAGACGGATTCAACAACTAGTCGGCAAATTAAATTGGATAACACAATGTGTTTACGGCGGTCGGTTTCATATGCGTCGCTTAATTGACCGCGCAAATTCTCTTCGCTCTAGTGGACATCGTACTTATGTAAATAAAGATATGAAACTTGATATTATGTGGTGGTTGGACTTCATGAAAGTATTCAATGGTACTATGCAGATGATAGACGATAGAATGCCTGTGTCAGTCAGCATTGACGCATGCAAAACTGCATGCGGCTCGTTCTTCCAAGGGGACTTCATACATGCACCATGGACTCCTCAGACGGCATTACTTCCTATAAATTACTTGGAAGTACTTTCATTGGAAATAGCTACAAGACGATGGTCACGTGCGTGGTCCAACAAATTGGTATACGTACATTGTGACAACATAACCGCATGCGCGATCATAAACAAAGGATCTTGCAAACATCCAACTGTGATGGATTCGCTTAGACGAATCTTTTGGCTGAGTGCTATTTATAACTTTAGAATTCTTGCTGTTTATTACCCTGGCCGTTTCAACACTCTAGCTGACAGGGTATCAAGACTCCATGAACCAAATGGGTTTTCGCGGCTAATCGAAATCATGGAACAATCGGGGTTTTCTCTTTACAGATAGAAGCGGTACAACGGAAGAGGACCTGGATCGGGCCGTTGAATATTTCTACAGTAACGCTCTGTCGTCCAACACGAAACGGACCTATTCAACGCATAGATCATCCTATCTCAAATTCTGCGAAAAGTTCGGATATGCCGCTGTTCCTGCATGCACGACGACATTGTGTCGTTATGCTGCCTATCTGTCAAAAACGTTAAAGTTCAGCTCAATCAAACAGTACATGAACATTATACGCTTACTTCACGCAGAATGGAACCTGCCTAACCCGGTAGCAGACAACTTCAAACTTAAGTACACGATGCAGGGTATACGCCGTCATATTGGGGACATAACTGTGCGCAAACAACCTATAACACCGGAACTACTAATAATCATTCTGGAACGACTAGACATGTCCACCTCATTCGACTCATCCGTGTGGGCTGTAGCCCTAACAATGTTTTACGGCTTATTGCGTCGCAGTAACGTTTTGGTCTCCAGTGATATGGCCTTCGACCCCCACAAACATCTCAGACGGCGTGACATAACCTATCATCAATGGGGTATTATGGTGCACATAAGATGGAGCAAGACAAATCAGTACCAGTCTAGAACCTTTGATATCCCGCTCCCGCGCCTTAAGCAGCATCGCTTGTGTCCTGTGCAGGCTATATTCCATGCCGCAAAACTTTCCGCGCTAGCAAACAATGACGGCCCAGCCTTTGTTTATTTGAAGGATGGCCATACTCAGGTTCTAACCAGTAATCTGTTCATTGGTCGGATTCGACAGTGTTTGCAGGCAGGTGGTGTGGATCCTAGTGAGATTGCGTCACATTCATTCAGGCGCGGTGGTGCTACTTTCTGCTATGCCATCGGGCTTCCCCCAGATGCAATCAAACTACTGGGCGATTGGCGTTCAAACTGTTATCAGAACTACTTATCAAATGACACTCGTGCTAGGTACAATATTATCCAATCCATGCAAAAAGTAATCCAGGAATCTTAATGTTAAAAGAGTATACCCCTTCTATCTACCCCTACTTTGGGAGTTTGGGAATAACATTATCTTGTTTGTTGTGTATGCATGCATATCTTTGAATTGTTTACAATGCTTGAACATGCGTTATTACCAATGTGTGTAACATGAATATATTTAATTTAATTATTGCATTACCTTTAGCGCGCATCTACTTTGATTTGCCATGTTTTGTTATTATGCGCGCTTTTAGTTTTGGAGCTATAGTTAGTAGTATTAATAAAGCTCTCCTTACCCCTCTATATGTGTTGTTGGTCTTTCGTTTAAGTATAATTAAGGTTCTTAATTGTATTTAGAGGAAATATTAACACACCCGCTGCTCCTTTCGGGGGCCTCAGTTTGGTCTTATCAGTCACGTGATAATTAGTTACTGGTTTGACCGGCTGATTCTGTCTGGGGTAGTTTGCGCGCAATCTCCGTCAAGGATGCTTGTTTTTACCCACCCTCCTCCCTTTGACAGTAACTGCGTGGGTTTTCGGGAATAACATTATCTTGTTTGTTGTGTATGCATGCATATCTTTGAATTGTTTACAATGCTTGAACATGCGTTATTACCAATGTGTGTAACATGAATATATTTAATTTAATTATTGCATTACCTTTAGCGCGCATCTACTTTGATTTGCCATGTTTTGTTATTATGCGCGCTTTTAGTTTTGGAGCTATAGTTAGTAGTATTAATAAAGCTCTCCTTACCCCCATGTGTTGTTGGTCTTTCGTTTAATTGTAATTGACTGTTCTTCCCAGGCATCTACTATGTCCAACTATAGGCTAGAAATTCACTAATGGTCTACACTAATAACAGTTGGCTCTCTATACGCATTATTGTTTAACCCTTTCCATGCTGGGAAATATGTCGTCTGCTGAATTTCTAAAATTTGCATTTTCTTTGATTTTTTCAAAGAATACTATCAGATTAGCAAACAGTAAGTACGTGGCGTCTCATCTGGATCCAAACTGTTTGCAAAGGCCTTCAAAATTCAGTTCCTGCACTGAAAGGGTTCATAATAATATTATGGTGAATGCAAGTATTGGGACATGGGTGTACCCAACTAAAATATTATACACCTTTAAACGACTATCACTTTCATCTTATATAATATATATAACTACATGCATATTGCACCCATAAATACAAGGAATCATAGGAGCTAGAACTTTAATTCAGTGATAAGAGTAGTGTTATACTAATTAAGTCTTTTTGTTATAAAACTTGTTTAGAATATGTGTATTAACATTTTATTTACCTATTCCGCCTGAGATAAACTACTACTTACACTCTGTTTATTGTCCTCTAGCGGTTTCACCGGAGGGGACTTATGGTTTGCGCTCTGTGTGTCCGTCAGTCTGTGAGTCTGTCACACTTTTCTGGATCCTGCGATAACTTTTAAAGTTCTTAATATTTTTTCATGAAACTTGAAACATTTTGTTCCTACGTCAAACATTCTGGTTGCTATGGCAACAAATAAATATATATATATATATATATTTCTGACAATGGTGGAGCCAGTAGGGGACATAATTATATTGCTTGGCAATAGTCTTGTTTACTCTGGCTGAGTGAAGAAGTTAAATCAGAGTTAAGAAAAAAAATCTTGGTTTCCCCTATTTTACCTAATAGATATAAGTTTGTACAGACAGGTCATTAGAAAACAAACATGTTGTACTCCAATGTCCACTTGTTGACAGGTACCTCCAAGCAGATGTGTTTTTTTTCTCAGACTCTTAAGAACCGTGAATTCTGATGAATCATGTCAGGATCCTGGGTTAAAATCACCCTGAACACTCTGGTCACACTGCCTAAAAGTGTGATGACCTTACAACTCATTAAATATGATCCATGGGTGTCAAAATGTATGTCTTAGTCATGCTAACTGCTATTTAAAAGTTTTTGTTTGTGGCAAAGTTTTATTTTGAGTAATTAATTATGAGTGTAATGTTAATTTGTGCTCAAATAGCAGTTTGTTGACATAGTGTCAGTCAGCTCTAACTTTTTAGATCATGACAAAGAAAAATAGGAGTGTTTACTATGAAAAATTATCACTGCTGGAAAGGCTCTCAGGTCTACAAAATTAAGATACTTTCTATATGGGCTATGATTGTCTCCATTGAATTTTGCCCTATAAAAAATACAGCGGATCTTGACCCCCCCCCCCCCCTCCCCCCTCCTCCCCACACCCTGATATGTTTCCAAAAATGAATTATACAGCAGTGGCTATTATTAAATTGTGGTGGCTAAAATCATAAAATTAACAATTAAGTTCCAGTTATTCTTTCCCTCATGATGACTCAAAGTAAAATCATCAGTGGTCAATGCTCTCCTCTATAAATCACTGGACATGAATTCAGTCATTATGATGTTCGACTGTTTTGGGGTTGAATGTGAAACTGATGTATCTACTTTACTTTCCTTTGTAAGATACAGTAGTTTCATGTTCAACTCTCCTAAGTTGCCTTGGACATTACCAGCACCCTGGGTCATGACATGGGCAATGGGAGACCTGGAATGCTGGTAGTGTAAACTGAACTAGAAACAGTAGACATGGAGAAATATCTGGCCATCAAGCAGCTGGAACATTTTAGAATAATGGGAGATTTGGGTGAAGACATTGTTTATCTTGAAGCCCATGTTTTACATGTCATCATAAATCTACTGCTGGTGGCCGGTGGGTCAGTACTTGAGAATGTTGCTATATTTCTAAAGAAATCATTCATTTAAAGCCACAATGCTTACATACCCTCTTTATCCATTTTGCTCATAAGCCTTGCACTTGGCGAAATGATCCATAGGTCAACATGGCATGGCTAGTTTATTTCCCAGTTCTGATTACTGGGGAGATTGATAATTATTTGTATTCCATGTCATTTGCTCACAAATATTGCATGCCTATTCACCTGAATTATTGCTGGCATACCTTTGGTCTGCAAGTGGATTATTTAACCCTTTGCATGCTGGGAAATTTGACGTCTGCTGAATTTCTAAAATTAGCATTTTCTTCGATTAAAAAAAAAAAGAATACTATCAGAATAGCAAACAGTTTGGATCCTGATGAGACGCCACGTTCTGTGGCGTCTCATCTGGATCCAAACTGTTTGCACAGGCCGTCAAAATTCGGTTCCAGGACTGAAAGAGTTAATGAAAATTTGTGTTAATGCTGTTTAGGTATTATTTCCGTTATCTGAAAGCATTATCCATACATTTGATAGAATAGTAATAAGATCAGTGTATAAATATTCATTGATATTATTATTGCATGTTGTATCATTCTGGCTGGATGGTTTTTACTGCTACATCATTGATCATTGTGTATAATGACTTCTAGAATTGTTAACAAATTATTATCTTATGCTCAGGGGACTTGAAATTGTGATTGAAATGACAACAGTATAAATTGTAGAAACATGTTTGGTTGTTGATGAAGATTTTGATGCATATCAATATGAACCTCTTTCTATTGTATTGTCATTTCATCATCCTTATGTGTATGTGCATACTGTTACAGACCAATATGACTTAAACAAATCTGGCAATTAATAATAATACTTGGCTATGGTGTACAATATGTTAAATGAAAGGTCCCTTGCTTCATCCCCTCAGGGGAAGCACTCTGACCAGATTAACTCCAGCCTTGCTGTGGGAAAACAGGGCTTAATACATGTGTGTAAAGTGTCATCCTGTATTAGACTGTGATTAGACTGTCTGGGCATGCTTATCAGGGACGCAACTTTCTGCTTAAACTGGATCTTCTCTAAGAAGAGACTTCCTTTAACCGAAAAATAAAAAAAAATATGGAAATGTTTGTTCGTGGAGACTGCACAGACTAGTCTGGAACGGCACTATGCAGTTGCATTGAGGCCCATTTTACCAGGCACTATGCAGTTGCATTTAGGCCCATTTTACCAGGCACTATGCAGTTGCATTTAGGCCCATTTTACCAGGCACTATGCAGTTGCATTTAGGCCCATTTTACCAGGCACTATGCAGTTGCATTTAGGCCCATTTTACCAGGCAATATGCAGTTACATTTAGGCCCATTTTACCAGAGCAAGGCTTTAATTACACCATAATGGCAAGTACTTGTTTATTTTCCATGAATTTGATTCACTCACACTTAAATAATAGGGTTACACTCAACTTAATTGATTTTTGTTACCGTATTTTACCATGTATAACGCGCTACCATGTATAACGCGCATGCGATTTTTTAAAGCCAAAATGGAGAAAAAAAGAATTCAAGACCAAAAACCCGAAAATTTGGCCGAAAATGGCCGCCATTCTTATATTGCGCAATCATTTAATCTGAGTTTTTCTGGCGCTTAATTTTTTGTTTTAAAGTAGGGAGCGTTTTTACGATCAGGAGCATGGGTTGCATAGCACTATATTTTTTGATAATTTTTAAGATTATTCTCTCGTGAACACCGATATGTCCTTATTGCTGCGCACTGCGCGTGTTTTTTCAAGACCCCTACGCGTTAAATTCGAACCACCATTACCTTTTACTCACATTTGAACAGTGTAACATTTTCATTACCTGCCGCTCACAACATCGTATGACATCTTCTTCTGCAGACCCGCAACATCGCAATGTCCAATTTTACGCAAATCGTCCGTGGATCCCATTTTATTTTTCATCGACTTAAATATTTCCCCATTAAGAGATGCTCCCCATTAAATCCAGTTTGACCCGGTATTTCGCGCCTTCACTGCGTCTAGTTGATATCATTTGTTTGTCTCTATTGAAAGAAAATTAAACAAGTCTATATCTCTATTGTTGGTTTGTAACCTACGTAGTATACTCGCACAGTAGCATATTTATGCAGAGATCGGAAAATGATTGATAAACGTATTCGTCGTTTCAATGCTTAGGGCCGAGTAATTTCGGCAAACCGGAACTCAACCTACGTAATACACTTGCTCAATTAACCGTTGAACTCCACCTCCGTTTTCTTCAAAAGGTTCGAAGGCGGAGCTTTGCACTTGCTATTATTTAATTGGACGATTGCCATTGAGGAACAAACACACAATTGGTTCGGCATGTTGATTGCTAGACAAAGGAAGCCAATTTTGTCAGCGAGAAACTTGTCGCTTTATTGCTTCAGACAGGAAGCGGCTTTCCTTTGATGACGTCAAACTGTCAATTCACATAGAGTGCAAATTTTCGGAATTGCTAACATTAAACTTTGGATTAAATTATCAAAATAAAGCAAAAGCGAAGTTGAAAAATATGATTGAAATAATTAGCCTCAGTTCAAATAAGACATTTTGCGTTGTAAATCAACGAGTTTTCATGACAACAAAAACTACAATACCGCGACGCACGGGGATCGATATAGCTCGATTTTTTTAATGAACAATCAATGAAGAAGTGTGAAAACACCAACAAAGACATTTTTTTCATCTTTTAATTTTTGTCAAAACTGTTACTACCCCGTTCATTCCTAACCTTTCCCGCTATATGTTGTTTCGACAACGGCCCCTTCAGTCTATAACATTATAGGGTGTAGTTTTCTGCAATAACAAAAATGGCGGCAATTGTGAAGATTTACGATTACGAAATGGATTTTTTGCAATTTAGCAACTAGGAAAGCGTTGTGTCAATGTATTACGCGCACTGAATTTTTATTTTGAAATTTGAAGGTAAAAAACCGCGCGCTATGCATGGTAAAATACGGTATTTTACATTATAATAATGTTTTTATCCTACATGAGATCATCTGCAAATTATTTTCCAAATTGTCATTTGCAATGATCATATAGTGTGAACATAGTTATGAAATAAAATAAGGCTTCAAAGCATATTTTATTTTGTTTTCATGTAATTCTTGCTAAGAATAATTCCATATGGCTAATGGTATTCTAAGTTCTACAAAATATTTTAAAATTCAGTGTTTTTAGTGAGAAAGCGCTGTGTGACCCAAAGTGTTAAATTTAGAACCACAAGCGAAATTAGTCATAATGTGACTTTACTGTGTAGGAGATATGTCGGTACATTTATTTGACTGTGTTCAGTCAACAAACTTTGCTAGCTACCAGTGGTAAATGACCACTTCCCTTCTAAGCTTTGTTGTACTCGCTTTTAATTTGACCAAACAATTTTCAGATCATCCTTTCCCAGTACCAGAACTAAATTGTTTTGTAAATAAACAATTGATTTTAGGGATTGTTAACTCCTTTATTGCCATTGTAAATGGCTCATTGTCCAATTCAGCTACTGTGGTAATTTAAACTGCAAACAAGATTGGATGAAACTGAAAACTAGCATTTTAAAAAGGGTCATAGTGTTTCATTTCGGGATAAAAGTCAATAAGACGTTTCCGCTGAATGAGAACAAGAATAATAAAGCCGAGATTTGTTGTGGACACTAATGTTTACCAAAGAGGCAACCTGATCTGGTATCAACATTGTCTGTGGTGGATATGCGAGCCTTAACAAACGTTAGTCACTCGAGCACATCTGTGGCTAAAGAAGGCGGAGTTGCAAGCTTAAATTACTTATAATGCTTGACTTGGTCTCTTTTCTTCCTTAATGTTAGAGAGAGTGTTGCATTTTATATTATGTTAGGCATGTTTTCAGTGATGCCTCTCAACAATACAGCATTGTTGCGTGTAACTTGATGCTGATATCCTTAAAATCTTGCCAAAATGATGTAACAATCTTGGTTTTTCGCTTTCTTTAAATAGGGACAAAGATCAGTATGGATATGTTAATAAAAAAAAAGAGAAATATAACCTTCCAGTTGTGACTTCAAATGTAATGGATGTGTAACCTTCTGTCTCAGTATCATTTGGGTTTTGATGAGATTATATTATAACAGGTTTCACATGGTAAAGAGGGTAAAGAGGGTGGTTATTTAATGGTAAAGACCCTTGACAAAGCTCTCCCATTATGTAGAGGGAGGCAGGGTGTAATACTTTCCCCTCTATTGTCCACCCCAGGCTCTTGTTCATGTCTGGGTATACAAAAGTGTGATTCAGTCACATTAGTACCTGAATAATCATTATTTATCTGTAGTTTATCTGTGGTTTATATATAGTCTGTGTGTTTGTGTGTGACATGAGGACATTAATTTGTACATAGTAGTATTTAAAGTCATATGTATATAATGGCCTTTGGTATAGTTGAAGGCAACACATCTTTGACAGATATTAAATGCATTGTGTTATGAACCTGTACATATATTTTAAAACTCTTCACAAAGTGTATTATACAAATTTTTTTAATGTTTAAGTTTATAGTAATGAGATTAAAGCATTAATAGCATAAAATACATATAAATTCGTTTTTGAAAGAACTAATTTTGTGCAATTTGTATTTTTTTTTATTAACTATTTTTGTGGATGAGAAACAAAAGACAAAATGCAGGTGTACAAAAGGTTTTGTAACCTACATCTTAAATTTCAGTAACAAAACTCCAATAACCAGTGAATTGTTTCAATTACAAAATGATGCATTCAACCATCTGACCCACAATTGTCCCAGCAGACAATATTTGTTTTTCAAGACATAATGACCCCCTTTTGTGCAACACTGATGACTAAGATTACTCATTATGGGCTTCCTAGGGTGATTGACTATGGTCACTAATTATATTTGGACAACTGGGAGACCAGATGTCTATGTTTGCATATAACCATGAACGTGTGCATAATCTTACTGGGACAAGATGTCCTCTTGTGATCAAATGACACTTGACAAAATCATAAATTTGAAGGACTATCTAAGGACACTGATCTAACAGTAATATTTAAAATTGATGTCTCAAGATGGTGAATTAATTACCTAATCATGCTTAATGTTGAAACACATAGAAGAAGATTTAATGGAAGTCTGTCCTATGTATTTGCCCCTGGACAGTTATTAAACAATGTCATTAGTGGTAACTGTTGATTTGGCAAATGATGTTTGTTTATTTTTCACCCTGTTTTGTTTAGTCCCTTCTGGTCATTGTGTCAAATGTTGTTTTGATGTAAAAGCATTAATTAAGGGGATGATAATTGTTTTTTGTCTACAAAAATCCTCTTTGCCTTTAGCTGATTTTTGGTCCTGATTGTTTTTATTTAGCTGTGTACAGTGTCAGTTGTAAGAAAAACAAAAGTTCCATTTAGAAACAAATTCATTAGTTTTATTGATTTCAAAGAGCCATTTGACACTGTTTTGTTTGCATAGTTTTTTCTGATTATTGACATATTAATTAATGAAAGTCAGTATGTAATTGAAACCATCCATAGCTAGTTTGATTTACTGATGATGTCAAATAAATCCAAAAGAGGACTAAACAATCCGTTTTAAACTTAATAATTAATGATTACTAAAACATAATACGTCTGCGAAATCACTGTAAACCTAAAGCTTTTAAATAAAATGGATTATTGAACATAAAATGTTTGAGTTTATAAAATCAACCCATTATAATAACACTGACTGTAAAAATTATGTTATTGTGATTTTTGTTTAATCAGAATTTTTAAGATATAATTTGTAATTGATATAAGAAATAAAAACTAATTTCAAAGAAAATTGCACTTGATCCATTTGTTCATTTAAGAATTTTGTATGATGCACCGTTACTTAATAACAATAACAATTATTATTAACTGCTAATCTCTGATTTTTTTCAAATAAAATTGGATTATTTCTCTTTTAATGCGTCCATATCACACCAAAATCAAAATAACATCAGATTTTACAAATAAAGACAAGTTTCTTTGATCGTATCAAGAGGATTAAGGCAATAAATAGATCAGAAAGCACAAGTGTAAGCTTTAATTATGCAATGATAAAATAACTTTTAACAATATTTTTAAACTATACAAGTTTTTTTTTAAATACTTGTATTGTGCTATGTGATTTAACAAATTAGATTAACAACTTCTTCTGTTATGCTGGTATTATTTTTTTTATACCTTGTACTTAAATCTTTAAGTTGTTTACTTGAATTTTAACATATACCTGCAGCATTAATTTTTTGTTAAGAGTTGAAAGAGACTTTCTGCAACAGAATGCATTTGGTAAGGACATGAAAAACATGACTTTCAAATTCAATACACGGATTTATCAAACATAGTTGGCAGGTAAATAAAAAACTTAGTTGTGTGTGCTCTATTTAATTGATGCCGATTGGAGCTGAATGAACTGCTTGCTAAGTGTGAAATGAAGTGTGTATTTCTTAACAAGGTGTCGTAATGACTTTAAATTTAGCAGACAAACAAGAAATACTCGAAAATAGCCAGAGAACTCAAGTGTCAAATGTTCTCACACTTTTGTAGCATAAAGGCCCCTGTGAAAAAATAATGTGATTTTTGCATTGCAGCATATTTGAGAGAGAAAAGTTTATTCATTATTAAAATGTAATTCATGTTCTGGAGTGATAAAAATTGTCAGTTCTTGAGATTAAGGCTAGGAAAAAGTTATCAAAGTTTGTAAGTGTCAGATGTGATGGTTTTATTGAATATTTGGTAGGAAAGTTTGACAAGTAGAAAATGATTTTTGTTGAATATCTTACCTTCTTAAGGGTAATGATTTATGCTTGATTTAGTTAATACATAGACATAATATTTAATGATGAAAGTGAAACAACAAAGCTTGTAATTTCATCAATTTTTATTATAATAATTGATTTTTAAATTCATCATAATTTTTTGGTGGTGCTTCAGAATTACAATGATTTAGTTTAAAAAGTGAAATGAAAAGAAAGGTAAAAAAGTCAAGTCATTTTTTAAATATGATTTATTAAAACGAAAATGCAAAAAATGGCTTTAAAATTGTGTGGGCTAATATATAAGATGATAATGTAAGTACATGTTTTACTTGAATTTTGTTTCCTTTTCACACCATATATCCTCCATTCTGTCAATATGAACACCTTCTGCCTTTCAAGATGGCATCACATCAAAGGATTGATGGATAAGATAACAGTTTTTGGTGACAGATTTTAGCCTAGGTCTTGAATTTGTGAGACAATTAGTACTCAGGGGTAATGAATAATGACGTAAGTTATATAGAACTTTTGCCTTATATTTTGCATTCACTTTGCTGATTTTCTATAAAAAAGGCACTGATTTTATATTATCGATATTATTAAATACCATATACAGACTTAAATACTTTAACATAATAAACACATCTGCAAAATTAAGCAGTTTTGTGAAAGTGATGATTGTACAAAGTTTTGGATGCTGTAAACAGTTAAATCTTACAGGGTTTAAATTGTCACTTTTGAGCAGCTCTAATAGTTATGTATAAATGTCAATTATTAGAAGTTAAACTCTGTTTCAAGTGTTTAATTTCTTTAAAACTTTGTTATAACACAATGTATGGATTTTTTAAAATTTACAAATAGAAATACAATTATATTTAAATTATATGCAGTTTATTTAGGAAAATATTATTGCATGTTATAGATGTATGGTATCAAACAAATTAATGTATTTCATTTTAAAATTTTAATTTTAACTTAAAAATACAGATATCTGGAAATTACTTTTAAAATTTCCTTTCTCTTGCATGTGGTATTTATCATTAATCTATTATTTTAATAGCCAGTAGAAGTGGCAGACTTCTTAACATCAATTATTCCTTCTTGTTTACAGGAAAGAAAAGAGACGAATGACCAATGACTCTTTGTCTATGATTAATGACAGCATTACAAGATAGTACAATTAATTACAAACATGTGCCTTAGATTAACATTTGATAAACTTTACCATGAAGTATTTAAATTTATGGTTAAAACTTTTTAATTTATGTGTTTTCAGCCCAGGGCAAGAAAATAGACAGATAGAGGGAGGTAAAGAGCATATAATAAAGGACCCAAAAGACAGCTAAAAGCCCCCAGGGAAAAATTAACTGGCAAAGTCATCTAGTTTGAAGATCAACAACCACTATGTGAGAGACAGTGGTAGAGAAAGGTGCTAGAATCCCCTGCTTCTCTCATTGAACCAAATGGGAGCAGTACTGAAAAGATAGTGATCAGTGGAGTAAAGAAAATTACATGCATAGTTATAGCATTGTAAAAATAAAGGGTGTCATAATTAGAGAAGTACAACCTTAATTGAGATTTGATATATGTGCAAGTTGAAATTAAATAGACTGAGAAATTTCCTGTACACTTGTTAAATAATTTTATGAGTCTGTGAATGCATTGGACTGTAACTTGTGAATGGGCAAAGCGATAAGGATAAATAAGCTATCGGGTATTACACTCACCAGTGTTGAGCACAGAGCTTGAATGGTGTGGGACTCAAGTGGATTGCTAGATCTATGCTGCTATTGGAGTATTAAAGAGGGAGCAAAGAGAAAAGACTGCTTTTATTTGAATAGTGGTGAAGCGGAATATTCAAAGTTGAGTGCTTAGGAGCAAAGGATTTAAATTGGCGTAGCATTAGAAGGAACTTGTACATTCAAAAACAAAATTATTGAAGTTTATTTATATGTATACATCTAATGCAATGGACTGTAGATAGGGAATTATTGGATAAGCTTATGGAAAGGATGCTGGTGTATTAACAGTTATGAAGTAATTTGTTGCAATTGAAAGCATTTATACTGAAGAGAGTGGATTTAAATTATATTGACAATAATATGAAATTTTGAATTTTATCAATAGGGATAATGCAGGAAACTAAAACAATGGGTTCTAAATGGAATACAATGGTGAACTTTGTGTTTATGTCAGCATGTATTGTTCTTGTCTGCGCTCAAGACGTTACATATCATATAAATGAAGAGCTTCCCAACTCAACGCTAATCGGAAACGTCATGAATAATTCGAATTTGTTTAGTGCCATTGGAGGAAGTAGTTCAGCATCATTGACATTTTTCACCACTGAAACAGAATATTCCCGCTTCTTTCGCGTGGACGAAAAGAACAGCAATCTTTACACCAACGGCATCATTGATCGAGAAGTGATCTGCGAATTCTCTGAAGTCTGCATGCTCGAACTTCAGATTGTGGCAAAGTCAACTCTGGGCAGCTTTTTCCACATTTTGAAAATTCACATCTTTATTAATGATGTGAATGACCACTCTCCTGCGTTTTCACGACAGTCGTTGACTATCTCCATATCAGAATCGGTCTTAATTGGTAAGTCCATTGAAATCGCTGGAGCAAGAGACAAAGACACTAGCGCAGAGTTTTCGCTGAAGCAATACCAGATGAAACCGAAAACAGCCGGGGAGGACCTTCCTTTTTCTATTAACTTTGTGAAGCATTTAGATGGCAGCTCTGTGGTGAGATTGTTTGTCATTAAAGGACTGGATCGTGAAACTAAAGATACTTACACCTTTGATATCATAGCAGAAGATGGTGATGAACCCCCTCGGCAGGGAAAACTGAGCGTCACCCTGAGAGTTTCCGATATAAATGACAATGCACCTTCTTTTAGTGCCCAGACATACAACTGTACTGTGAATGACCAATCAACAATTAATACTGTGATAATAAAAATGAATGCAACTGACCCTGATTCTCTGGACAATGGGTTGATTAAGTACAAACTGAGCAGCCATCAGTCTGCAGAAATATTCACTAACTTCCAAATAAACGATTCAACGGGAGAAATCAGCTTGAAGCAGCAACTGGTGTTCTCTCCAGGAAAAATATTTTTCATCATAGTCGAAGCCTACGATAATCCTATAGACGGCCAATCGTTATCTACCCAAGCCATCGTTCGCGTGACTGTTCAAAACAGCGGCAATAATCCTCCAGTGATCCAGATCAAGCTTCTGTCACAGAAGGATACAGCGGAAGTTCCAGAGAACGCGAGCATCGGGAACGTGGTGGCGTTTGTGGTTGTTGTGGATCATGACGTTGGACAGCAATCCATTGCAACTTGCATCATCGTGGCATCAGACTTTGACATCCAGAGAATTGACATGAGCAGGTACTCATTAATTTTTATCAATATTTTATGGAAATGAAGTTGCAGTGGATTAAATTCACTTTGTATTGTTTCAGTTTGTTAACACATAAAGCTCATGCATTTTGTAATTCGACTACTTTTACTTCAGGTATTAAGGTTGAAATATCTGAATATTTTTTTTTACACATTCACATATAATTCTCAAGCAGTTTTAGTTGGAATTTGTTTAGTATTTTCCACAATATTAATAATGAAATTCACATATAACTTATAATATAATGATTTTCTTTCAAACTTGCAACACATTTGAAATATAACACAAGATACCTTTAATTATTATCTAAGGCGTGCTTTAATTACTTTTAAAGTACCCTTAGTGTGTTTATGTGATAGAAGTAAAAATAAAATATAATTGGTGATTGTTATTCAATTTAATTATATTTTGAGTTCAACTTCGAAGAAATGGATACAATTTATGTGACTAAATCTAAATCCAAAATCTACAATTAAATATGTTGTGGATATTGTCAGACTATTGTTTACAAAATCAATTAGTACTTGTCTTAAAAATAATTTTTATTCAAAAAAATAATGATTCTAATTTTGCACAAACCCCTAAAGGATTAAAAGGTGCCATTTCGTGCAAAAACAGGGTCCATCATTCTGACAAGTAATATAAATACTCCAGAAAGTTTTGTAAGTGTATATTAGGGCTGGGTTTTGATCTGTTTCTTTGTAACATATTTTGTATTATATAATAATAATTAATATTGCGTGAGTGTTGTGAAATGTGTCATTTGTTCATTATTATTAAATGCCTAAAATTTCGGTTCTATCATGATCCGTGAAATAAATATTGTTTAAACCAAATTAATTTACTTCAAGTTTAAGTTCAGCATAATTGTTTTGACATTGCTGCTTAAATTTGTGTTCACCATGAAATGGGTGAAAGCTTATTAATGAAAATATAGCAGTGCTAAATTAATTAAATTTTTAGGCACATGAAAAAGAATTAAATTTCATAGCACATGAAAAAGAAAGAATAATGTTTCTATTAATGTTTGAGTTAAACTAAAAAAAATAAATAAAATCAATGAAAAATAGTTTGTGTTCATTTTACCTGACTTGACCTTACTGCCACGAATTCCTAACACCTTTTTATGCTCTTATTTTTTCAGCTACAAGGTGTTTGTTAGCCGCCAGCTAGACTACGAGCGCTCCCACTCCCAGAATGTGACAATCCACTGCCAGGACAACGGGGCTCGTCCCCTCTCGACCTCCGCGTCCTTCACGATAAACATCCTCGACATAAATGATCAGACGCCCAAATTTACAGAACAGTTTTATTCAACCAATGTCCGAGAAGACACATCTGTGGGAGTCTCAATACTTGAAGTAAGTGCCAGTGATGAAGATGCAGGAAATAACTCATTGGTTGATTTTGAAGTTGCTGATGGGTTTAAAGATGTTTTCTATATAGAAAGATCTGCTAAGAGGGAAAATACGGGTGTACTGAGAGTTGGAAAGCCATTGGATCGCGAAATAAAGTCGTCCTTTCTCTTCCAAATCTATGCAAAAGATCGCGGCACTCCCCAGAGGACCGGAACTGCTACAATCAGTCTTCAGATTACTGATGTCAACGATGAAAGACCAAATTTTACGCAGATGCCTTTTGAGTTCTACGTTTTAGAAAACTTGCTGGCCAACGCTGATGTTGGCAGGGTGACTGCCATAGATAAGGACCTAGGCATGAATGCTCAGGTTGAATTCAAGATGCATCCGGACTTTGAAGGAAAGGTTCCTTTCGTAGTGTTTGCCGATGGCAAAATTAAAACAAATCATGACCTTGACAGGGAGGAGATCAGTCGCTACGATTTCAAGGTCATCGCAACAGACAAAGGTAGCAGTCCTTTGAGTAATACTGGAAGTGTGGTCGTGAAAGTATCAGATGCAAACGATCACGCTCCAGAAATTTCCTTCCCGAAACTTGGAAATAACACTATGTATGTTCCACATTCTGTTCAAGCTTGGCATATAGTTAGTAGGGTCATGGCAAAAGATGGGGATGAAATCAACACAGGGAACAGTAAACTAAGATTCAGCATCGAAGGAAGAAATGATTCCAATTTGTTCCAGATCAACCCAAACACAGGAGAAATTCAGATAACTGGTCCATTGCAGCCTGCAGACGTTGGGAAAATATTTAGACTGGAATTGTTTGTGTCCGATTATGGACAGCCTAAGCCACAAGTTGCAGAAACAGTCATGTATATCATGATTACTTCTGAAAACGCGACAATGGCTGCAGCTCAAACAGATTTGCTGAGTAACAAAAACGTCCTCATTGCAATAATTGTGGGGGTTGTGACAGTTGTGTTGTCGGTGGGACTCGTGGCTGTGATATGCGTTATACGAAAAATCGACCGTGAACGCAAGTTGGAGCAACAGATGAAGAATAATAATCAAATTACTGTGGATCCGGACATAAATGGGCGACAAGTGTTCGATGGAAGTATAACAGTGTTTTCGTTGCCCTCCGAGGATAGTTTGATTGAAAAGAAGAAGAAGGAAGTAAGCTTCTCGCTAGAAGATGATGTGTTTTCAGACGATGACCTCATACAAAAAAGTGCGTTGGAGAACGGGCATAGACATTACAAAGTGAGTAATACAGTAGTGGTGTTTATACCTGATTCCCCTAGCATGTATAGAGTAAAAAGGGTTATTTGATCCCTTTAAAAACGCTCGGTTTGTGACAGATTATGGCAACATAAGTGCTCTTTTATTCAGATTGATTTTTAATGCGAAAAAATTACATTAATCTTGACTTGAAAAATAAATTACCCATTTAGGAATCACAATGGTTGACTTATTGTAGTTTGAGGTCAGAAAACACTAATTATATGTTGCAGAGTACATGAAAAATTTATGTGTCAATTCTAAATTACCCACATGATGAATTTAATAAAATAATGCATGTAACTTTTGAAAGTTTTTTTCTTTTGATCTCAACTTGTTTTTCTTAGTATCAGTTTGAAGAAAGTAAAACGAAAACATGAAAGGTATGGTAATTAAAAGCAGGTGATTATGTGGTTTTATGGGATGGAAATGAAAATATGAAAATTAGAATAAATTGCTGTTAATAAGGATTAGTCGGACTGTCTTATGTTCCAAGAAAGCGAGAAACAAATATTAACATGTCTTTACAGCCAAATAATTGGAAATCACACATACACAATTGGAACAGTTTTCAACATGATATTTATTTTATCATCCATAACCTTTACCACACATTTCTCATTTGTTATATTTGCAACATTTTCTACATCTGGGATTTGTTTTCTAGATTTTAAATATGCTGTTATAATTCTCTGTAATTATCTATGTATCCCTGGGGTGATTAGACTGGGCTCACCGGTTGTTTTCTGTGGATTAGAAAATTGGAAACCAGTCAAATACAGCATTAAAAGAAGGCATTTATTGTGTGACCTGAACATAATTGTCTGAAATACTCATTCTTCTACAGTCCATGAAATTATACCGTCTGTCTTTCATAAAATGTGAATTATTGATGTGCTTTTGTTTTGTACATATATTTAACTTACTCCTTATGATAAATTATATAAATTTCAAATGTCATAACCTGGTGTTGTGTTTTCTTCCTTTTTCATTCATTTCTGTTGGTTTTATGTTTCTTTTTTGGCTGTGCTTCCTCTTTGTAATTTAAATGTCCATATATTTGAGTGGACTATTGGTAAAAGTAACTTTTTCATTATGAAATTTATATACATCTTACAGAAAACATTTAACATAATTGTTAACTAGCATTGAATAAGATGGTGTTGCTAGTGGGATCACATCAATTCTATAGCATACTGTAATGAATGTATCTTAATACGTGTCAATCACGAAACGAATGTACAAACAAGCTTTCAAGATGTTTTGCTGATTTTATGAGAGTGCATTGTTTCTGTATCAACTTAGTAGACCTACTACTCATATTGATCATAATTAGTGCTAATTGTTCAGTGTTTTTTCTGCACATGCCACTCTTCTGAGACTAAGATTGTCCACAGACTCTTTTTCATGTGTCAAAACATCATGGCACCATTTCGTGTTATCCTAACACATAGCTGCACTAATGATTTATTACAAACCATAGGGAACCCTTCCACAATCATCATTATTACTAACCAATGATATTCCCCTAATTAGAGTTGCAGGACATTATGCAATAACCCACTATCCCCCTTCCCCCCCTTTGAAAATTACCTATTATCTTTTTACCTTCGCTTGTGTAACGCCCCTCACTGAATAAGTATAGGAGTCTGTCTAAGCCACTGTATCGGGCAATAAGGGTGTTAGGGACATTCACAGCTGGGACTGGGGCTAAAACCTGGTTATCTGGCTAAGGACTTTACCCACAATATTTTGTAACACTGAACTGGTTGATTGGTGAGGGTGTTGACAGCATGTTGTGCCATTGAAGAATAGTCCTGCAGATTTCCCACATTAAAGACTTACACAGAGGAAATGTTGAAACATATAGGTGTTAACAACAGTTGGATTTCAACACATTGATGGGTTCACTTATTTGCTATTGAAAATGATTAAAATAATCACAGATATACAAGCAAATATAATCTTTTGATTTTGATAAGTTTTGGATTGTTTGGGTTTAATAATACAGACAAATATATTTTAATTATGTATATGACACAATAGTGTGCACAGTTTAAAGTAAATGAAGCTTATGTACGAGTTCATATCTACAGATTAAAATATTTTTTAAAAAGCGCAAGTTTATGTTAAAGTGAACTTACGATTACTGGCTGATTTGAAGAAGGAGTAACATTCACTAAAAAATTATTATTAGAGTTTCATTATAGATGTGCCAAATGTGTTTCGTCTATAACAAAAAATATCAACATGATTGTATAATATTTCTGAACATGTCATTTTGTATTTTTCATTTTATTTGGTGGTCAAAAACAGTACAAAAAGAGCGGTAACAAATATTTAAATATTCAATTATTGACAGATGTAAAATAATAATATTTGCTGACCACATTTTTGTGTGCTGAAATATATGAATCATTATCGCCATGTGAAAATATTCATTCAGTTATGTACTGTATAATCCTTAACAAAATATTGTTGTAGAATCTGTTATCCAAATATAATCTACAAACAGAACTATGAAAAAATGCTTAATACTCCTTAAATGTTCGAAATGAGAATATCAGCAGCATTAATTCTTTAGTTAAAGAAAGTAAGACACAAATGTCAAGCGATTTTGTTCTCAAAAAAGAGAAATGAAAACAAAAATATTGACAGTAATGCGTTTTTTTTCACCCACCATTGGGCGGCTAAGTTTCACTTGTATGGGGTTAGAAAAATAGTCTGAAAATTCCTTCCAGACCTAGAGATATACACTGAGCTATGATAACATACATGATAGTCTTTATTTCCCATAGGCCTGAGACTGAAAATGCTCTGGAACTTGCTACTAAGTCAATAAACATTGAGAAAGTTTTCATGGGAATTTTTGGGAGTGATTTAGGATTTATTGAAAAGTGCTATCTTAAGATCTCAAATTTCATTGTTTTTGTTTGTGGCAATTATAATTTCTTAATGAATAGTATTGTTGTTCTCTTTCTTTTCCCTCTTATTACGTATATTAATTTTAAACACTAAAGAAAACGTGGAAGATTCCTATAATTAATGGATTATAAATATATCATGTTAACAATTTTTGCATGAAAAACTGTATAAACATAACACTTGCAGACATTTATATTTTAATTCATTTATATATATGCAGAATATTTTATTATTGCAATTATGCCTGTGTCTTAATACAGGTAGCTAATATATTAAATTCATATTTAAAACTTCAAATATTTTAATAAAGTCTTCACCAGCTTTTAGTTTCCTTACAAATACATGGTGTGTGTTAGTTAGAAAATATTTTCTCTGTACAAATTGTTACTTCCATGGAAATATAATTTCAAAAGGCGTTTTGGGAATTGCGTCACCATATTTGTTTTCAAATTCACATTTAAAATTTCGTTCGAAAAATATTTCATGAAGAAAATCTTAGTGCTTGGCACTAAATTGATAGTATGCTAAAGAGAAATGTATTTTAGACTTGTATAAAAACTGTGTGGTGTTTCATTAATACTCAATCAAGTGTTAACTTTTGTAATGCAATTAAAATTATTTATGTTTTTTGCCCTGTGATGACAGAGCTAATCAATAAATGTGTAAACATGTAAATAAATTACATAAACAATACTTTTTTATTTTTACCCAATTTACAATGTTTATAATGGTGAAAGTTTAAATGAATGTAACCAATACCTACCAACCTAACCTTGGTTACAAAATACAACAGCATGACATATTTTTATAAATATTTAAAAAATACTGAACCTTTTTAGGATTCTCAGACTTTTGGACCTTTATTATATTGAAAGAGAGAATTCTAAATAATTTTAATTTTTAAATCAAGATATGTTTTTAATAAAAGAACAACTTTTTTTTTTATTCCTTTAATGGCTCAACTTTTGTGAAACTTTCCTGTAAAGGCTTTGAATGGGAAGTCAAAGAGTAATTAATATTTTAATTTATCCTGTCACATGCCTTTAAATCAGCCCGATAACCAGGTGACCTAATATCCCAAAAGATATTAGGCTTGTTGACCATGTGACCTTGAATATCTGTCAGTTGCTCTCCGGAGGCCCATGCGCATGCCTTTATTATTTTCTATTAATTAAATATACTTTTTTTCTATTAAAAAAATACCAAATACATGTCAAGTACTGTTTGTTTGAACATTTTTTTAAACAGTATAATTTCGTCTTTGTATATTGAATTAATAACGATTAACTCAATTTCTGTGTTGTTTAACAAGATGGAAGCTAGCCTAAGCGCTTTGCATGACTTGACGTCACAATGTTTTTGTTCGCGCGTGGGTTTTCCCATATTAAATAAAATATTTAAACACAAAATACTCTAAAACTAGATATTTTAGAAACATTTCAACGAATGTTGTAAATGTGACAGTATAAATAGAATAATAGGTTGGTGAAGTGGGTGGAGAATGGTTATCTGGCTTTTTGGAGGATCTTATCGGGTGAGCCAAAAATTCATCCGGCTTGCCACATAACATGATTCGCCATCCACATCACCAACCTATTATTCTCTATATATTTTTTAGGAAAGTCCAGCTGTTTTGTTCTGAATTTGCTTTTAATTATGGGTATAATTAGATTGTATTTTCTTTTGGGGTAAATTGCTTGTTTGTGGGATAATGATCAATTTATGGCATTATCAAGTTGGTTTTAATTGGTCATCAACAGCCACTACAATTGTTATACGCTGACGTGAAATAAACATGAATCATGTACGTTTGAAAGGATTTTAATAGCCATCAATACTCTGTTATGTATTTAAATTGATCATAGAAGAATTAAAAACTTAATTCAGCTCAATTGTACACTAGCCTTTTTGTTAAATTTCGCACTGAATTGGAACAGAATGATTCCTTTGAATAGTAGATAAATTATAGAGATATGGAGTCACATAATTATATGCCTTTCAACTTTTAGGATGGCTTCAAGATTAACACATAGATGGACAATGAAATTCGAACGTTTTTTGATTTCCAAAATAAATAAATGTCCCATGCTCATTATGTTTTCAGCATTAAACGATAAGAGCTCATATTCATAGACTTTAATGATTAATGGCGCAAAGGAGCCAAATTTTAAATGTCAAACATTTTAGAATCGAATGTCCCCCACTTGGTTGAACATTGACCATATAAAATGTAGTCGTAATTATGAAAGTGGCTGGTAGTGAAAGCAATCCTTTAAGTTTTTTTTCTTTTATTTGCTTGCGTGTTTTCTTATAAAGCTTTTGTTTAATTTAGGTAACTGTCTCTCTTCTGATACAAATGTTGTAGTGATGTTACAACTTCTGTAAAAAAAGAATACACAAAGCGTTTTGGTTCATTAGCAACTCTGTAAAACTCTTAATTAAAAGTAGCTACCACAGATTTCTTTTAGTACTAAATATCAGACTAATGAAACATTGAGTCAGTTAGAATGTTGATTGATGTTGCATAACTGCAAGAAGTACATGTACATAAGTTCGTCATTTTTGTTAGCAAACAATGCTGTTTGCATGAGAATCTGCGATTAAGACCTGCATATAGGAAGCAAGCCCATGTCTCCCTCTCTATTTGTTTAATAAATTATTCCTTTCAAAAGCTCGGCATGTGACATTCACATGATACTACTTGGTTCTCTAATTGCACTTTGTTGTCATTTTATGTATCGCATATGTGAAATTCTTGAATATCCCGCTCCCTTTTCCCACAATTTAATTTACATTGAGCTCCAGAAAAGCATACATCTTGCTCAAAGATTGGTATTTCAGTATCAGAAAGTAGTTTTGATCTCTATAATGCTCACTTAATCCATGTCATTAACTTCATATCCTGGATTATAGTTCTGGGAACTTAGTTTTTAAATGGTTTCCCATCTGAAGATTTTGTGGATTTAAAACCTTGCTGTTTGTGTAATTAAAAATTGAGTCCAGATCATTTGTTTGAGACTTTTAAAATTGTTATGTTAATGAATGTGTTGTTTTTTTGTTGGTGCATTATAATACAAAAAAACAACTTTAAATGTTGACAAAGATTTTTTTAAAGAAAAAATAATACTTGTATTTGATGTCTAAACAGTTACAGCACCCAGCAAGCTACTGGCCTGATTCTCTCCACATTTTAAATATTTACCATAACCTTAATGGGTGTAAGTTTGGAAAGTGTGTGTAAAGGAAGTAGCCAGTAGAAATTTTAAAATCTGAAGCCACCCCTTCAGTTGTTTTTCCGAGGGTAAATTGATTGGATTACACAAACACATGTTTTTGTTTACGATTACAGTAAAAAATGCATAGTTAACTGGCCAATTCAGTCCTTAACTAATAATAATCTAAGAGTCAATTATCTTTGCTAACATGATATCAGTATCTTAAAGTGTCGGATTTACTATGTTTTTATTCTTTGTTAAATGAAATATTTAAATGCAAGCATTTTTCCATCATATTAATTAAATACATAAATTATTCAAACTCGAGTGAACACTTTCTTATTGGATACAAACTTGACTGTTTGTGCAACAAATAAGGAAGTAACTTAACAACTTTTATTTTCAAAACTGAGCCTAAGGCCTCCAATAAACTCAATGTTCAGCTACTGCTGTCAATAAGTTCAATATTGATTAATTTAAAACTCGATGCAATTAAACTACATGTAACTAATATTGTATTGATGTCATGAGTAATATAAGGATGAACATTTTTAATGCCTTATAATTTATTTGCTTAATATATATATTTTTTTTTAGAAAACGCTTAATGAGAGCTGCTTCATGAAATAAGTCAAATTCTTACACAAATGTAGCTGCAATAAATGAAAGGGGTCTTTATTTTAAAACACAAAAATGTTGAAGCGTGACCAAACACAGTTTTTCAATAAAATAATTTGTTTAGCTGATTGTCTTTTTTCATCTTCATAGTACAATTGTCATAATCTCACTAGCGGGATTGTGTCTTAGATTGATTGCATGTTTCAGACTTTCTTCTTTTGCAGTATTTAACAGTCTTTTGATTTTCTTAAAGAATCTTTGTACTTCGGAGAGAAATTATGTTTTCATTATTGACTAAAGTTTTTTGTACCATGCATTGAATGTTCATTTTGCTTTAAATGCTATCCATTGATTTTTTTTCTCCAACAGAGAACATCTTTGTAATACAACTGTCAAAGATTCTGTCATTCTTGAAGTGAACTGAATTCTTCACAAGGAGTACATTGCATGATGGTTTTGTAGTTTATTGACTGTTGTCCTCACATACCTCTAGTTCAAATGCTACATGGAAAAAATGTCTGCTGTAACATGAGAGCCAGACAGTTCACTCCCAAGTTCATGTTAAATTACATTTTCCATATTTAAAGTGTTGAATGCAATTCCATCTTAAGCATCAATGTGTTTTTATCCCTACAAAATGGGAGATTAAGTGTTGATTGGTTCCTTTTTTTCCAGCTGTGCTTCATTGACTGGTCTTACATTATCCAGGCAATAATAAAGATTTAGAATAAAAGATCTGCCTAATTTTACTTCTTCTTTAACTTAGTATTATCCATTTCTTACACACCCACTCTCATTTCCTTTCTAGTGATGGTATATCAGTAATTTAAATGGATTCACAAGACTTGCAACATGTTAATCTGTAGACAATTGCATTAGGTGTTGACTTGGTTCCAAAGGGAAAGATGGCAAAAGAAGAAAAACTCGCTGCAATAGACTCCAAGTATGTTAATGATGGCATAATAGGGGGCTGATAGTTTTTCCCTGAGGCGCGTCACACTGAATTGGTCAGAGGAAGATTGAATTAAATGTAACACTGTTCGTGTCATGTTGGTACAAACATTTTATAAAAATAGCTCAGTTGCTGGAAAAAGGGCAAATCACTTGGTCAAAGTAATGAAAAAGCTTGTGAACTTTAAAGGTTACATTTGTTGCCCATCTTTTAGAAACTTGGTCAGAACATTTGTTCTTAAATCATCTTATGATTATAACGGTAACTAATACTATTTGATAATCTTTTTTTGCCAAATAATTAAAATAAGGCCATTATAGTTTCAAGCTTTTGTAGTCTTTTTTATTATTTTGAAGGTAGACGGATTGGAATCTTTGTGTAACATCCAGTCTTAAAAATGTGTGCTTGATTCAAGGAAACATATTTGACAGAACTTTGTGGGCATCTATTTAGTGTAAATTGAGGCAGAAAGATTTGATAAATTTTCGTGAAAAACATTTGGCAGATATGAAGTTTTATCTGTTGAAAAGACATCAGCAAGATCATGTTTGCCAAGAATCATTAGTCTTGAAATCTTGTACCTTGGGATGTTCGTGCAACCTAATCATTTTTACATTTTTCTTTAAAAAAAAAAAAAGAATATATATTATAAAAATCCTTACAGCCATAATAAAGATTTTACTTTTTATTTCTAATTCAATCAAACGCAAATTTTATTATAATGGAAATATTTTATGTATTTTTTTTAATAAGCTGCAATATATGAAAATGTATCGAAGGTCACATGTGGCCAGCATTATAAGCTCCAAACCAAAATAAGCACACAGTCTTGTTAGGAGCAACGCTGTCAGCTGATGAGACAACAATGCATGACTTCATATCAGTACCCTTCATATCGACCAGATAAGCTCCTGATAAGACTGAGGGATTTCGCTGGCTCATGGTCACGGGATCCGATGGCAGTATGTGGCATATGGCATAGGAACCATTTTCGCATGAAGTGTATCAAATCTTTGTTTTATCCCTCTGGAATATTAACTATGGTCTATTGATGATTGCTGTTTCCACTGGATACTGGTTGATTTGCTGCTATCATCAGATCTGGAGTTGAATTCCCAGAGTGGTCCTAGTCTGTTTATCTGTCAAGATATTTCTTCCAAAATGTTGACTAAATTATAAAAAGTTGAACATATTGGCTTGGAAAAACTACCATCCAATGTTATGGCTGTGCAATATAGCTGACGGTGTGATTTATGGGCAGTTAGTAATGCGAAATTGGGAGAGATTCCATGTAAATATTTGCTAAAATCTGCTATAAATTGGCGTTGATTCTAAATAATGATGTGACGGAGAAGAGAGCAATTTCTCTTAGCATGGGAAATAACTTATTGCCGTCAAAAAACACTGGATCCGACTTTGCTTTTTGATCAGTTTGCTAGGACATTTCTGTCTGAAATCCTGTTTCTAAAAGATGGGCAGCAAATGTTTGGAAATATTATGGTCCTCAGAGAAACAAGGTCCTCAGAGAAACAGACAGGCAAACATGATTTCTTGGATGCCTTTTAGAAGACAATTGGTCAATTTGTGCACCAAAATGTTCATTGTGTCTGCCTCATTGTGTGAAAAGGGGCGTCCATTTGTACAGGGCAAGTGTCGGCAAATTGCTACTCTACCAATTTGTCATGCATTTCCAATTTCGGTAATTAGGATCTTTGCAGCAAAGCTAAATTAACTCCATGGCCTGCTTTGACTTCTTCTTTACACTGCTGCCACAGAGTTCAATAGTTACTGATCTACAAAGGAGCATCCATATGGTTTGGTCATTTGGGAACTTTTGTTTTCTATGCATTATTTATTTCATTAAAGACCCAAAAAGATTTGCAACCCTTTGTTTTGCGGTGCATTCCTACTGACCGAGACTACTAATGATTTTCTGATTAGAAACCCAGCAGCGAAATTAATCAGTCTCGTTAATGGATTGGACCAAAGTGTTTCACGGCCCATTTTCCAAAATATCCTGTAAAACAGTTACAATTAGCCACAACAACTAGAAACCGATACATGGCTATTTAATTGTGGGCAATCAGAGTATAAAACTGACAGTAATTAAAGCTGAACAGAATAATCATTTGGGTATTATTCCTTGGCTGTTAATTCTGGGACTAAATGTAGTTCTGGTAATGTGATCGTGGAAACTGTTCTTGATTACCAGCATAGATAGGAAACAATTGTCATAAAACTTATTTTTCACAATCAGATCTCGATGGAAAAGTGAATTATGTTGGGCAGTTGCTGGTAGCAGTTGGAATCATTCTGCATGTAAATTTCATTAATGGACCGGCACTTTCGCATTACTTTAGCATTTGCAAATCTTGATGCCAAAGTGGTTTATATGACCAACTTGCCTGTTACAATTCAGATTCTTTTGCTCTTTAACGATTAAATTATCTGACTTTTGGGTTTCAACACAGAAAGTCACTTGTACCCATCAATTCAATCTGCAATCCCCTCCAGTCCCACTGTTAGGGTTGCCATAGTTATTGTTGGGCGATTGAAATCATTTCAACAGGTGATGAGGGCCCCATGGTTTGCCCATTTGCTATGGTCATTGAGAGGGTGATAAAGGGTCTTTGCTCAGTCAAAGATGGCAACTGGCACTCCCCATAAAATGGCCATTAACTCTGTTCAGGCTTGAAATGACCATAGCATGAAATGTGACATAAAATGATCCATGCTGGTTGATCATAGGGGATTGTAGATGTTTGAAGTTGGAAAATTACTCAGGTATATTTATATACCAGGGTTGAAACATGCAGTTCGTTCTGGACATTTTTGATTCTGATATATATAAATAATGTAGATTAGCTCAATGCATTTGTTTGCACCCCAGGTGACTTTCTTTTGAAGAATTTGTGATGCTTGAAATAACCATGTACTCCACTAAATAACCATTTACTCGCGCTCTATTTTGAATAAATTGGCTGAGTTAATTGGTGCAAAAACATTTAATAGTGATTAATCTACATTAATTATCCTTAAAGTAAGAAGAACATATAGTGTAAAGCAAGTTATGGTCACGGACAAACAAATTAATACAAAATATATTTTTATTTGGGTGGTTTGTTAAAAATAACGTGTTAAGCAATTATTTAATAAATACAAATAAATAAACAATCTTATTTTTGAAAATGTTATATCATATTTACAGTTGATATGTTTCTGCAACAAGAACTAAATAAATGAAATTTTGTTTGATTATGTAAGAATCATTAGTGTCTTTTCTCATGTCATTTTTTTATGGGCTAAAATACAACTGTTTGTTGTTATAATCTTGACTTAACCTATCAAGATTAGGCCTTCCTTGGTAAATTCATGTACTTAAAACTAAAATCATTGGTTTTGGCTATACACAATAATACACAGAAACTTATATCATTATAGTAATAGCTTAAACTAATTGTTTCTGTATATTGATTATCAGTGCTCCAGCTAGGCCTAAATTGAAGGGGCCGCCCCGCCCTGCCCTTCGGACCTGCCCTTCCTAGGGCCCCCCCCTGCCCTTTAAAAAAAAAATATGATAATTTATAAATCTCTTATTACATTGTAATTAATTTATTCCCCATTGAAAACATTATATTATAATGATTTAATAATAATGGGTATTATATAATCTAGCAATTATTAATAACATATAAATTAACATGCAACAGGAAGCATTCCAGAAACGCCAGCGCGCTCCAAATTGCCCATTTGACGAAATACTGCGTGTCGAAAGTGCCCTTTTGACAAAAAAGCCCCCCCTCTGCCCTTTTCAAATTCTAGCTGGAGCACTGATTATGATAGAAAATAAATAAACTGAATTAGAGAACAAAATGGATTGTCATTCTGAATGTAGAACAATAAAAAAATGATGACTCAGGTTTAGGGCTGTCACGATTCACCGGTATACCGGTATATCGCGGTGCATGTCGTGAAAAAAATCGCACCGCGGTACGGCGTTGCCGCACCGGTTTTTTTAATATTATTATATTAGCACAGATATAAATACATTACATAATTATTTTGATATATATATCGTTTTGAAAAATGTAGAAGCGGTTCAAAAGGGCTAAATAAATAATCTGTTAATATCCAGGTCAAGCAAGCGCTTCCACTTGTAGATGTTTAACTTTCACGTTTAAAATACGGCGATGTATGGGTCCGTACCTTTTTTGGAATTAGGGACAGATTTCCTTTGCAAATAAGTTCATAATTATCCAAAAGATGTTTATTCTATTTCTTATTTTCTTTCTTTAGTATATCGATCGTTCAAAGCATGGCACTTCCAAATCATGTTAGCTTAAGATTCTGAATAAGTCGAGGAAGAGTCAGAACGCTACGGATTTTCAATACTGGGCCCGCTGACTCCGCATTTTGAACATGCCCTTGAAGCGTTCGATTTACACAGATCTTAGTCACAGCTATTGTAAACAACATGGCGGACATTTTAGAAAAAGACGCGAACAATAACATTATAACAATGACTACTTCTATCAAGTTTATTACAGTTTCTTTTACAGTTTCTAGTCATACTATGATACCAGTGTTTTCTGATTATTGAGTTTAATAAAGTTTGTAAAACTTGTTATTCTGCTGTTTTCTTCACAGATACATATTCTGTAAAATATCGCGGTACGTACCGCGATACAGTGTTGCCGTACCACGATATACCGCGGTACGCTCACGGCGTATCGTGACAGCCCTACTCAGGTTCATATAATATTATTCAAACCAATGTGAAGAAAACGCTTTACTGTTTAATATCTTGCATCCGGCAATGGCGTTGACTTCTGTTTTTTGGTAAGCAATTGTTTTTCTTTCACAATGTTCTTCCTGAAATTGCCTCAATTATGCTGAAACTATAATATTTATTATTCATTGAATTGTCATGCTTTGAACCTGACAACTTGCGACTTAAAAATTGAAATGGCTTAGTTTACCAAAAGTAAGACATAATGGCTTTGCTAATTTATGTTGAAAAGATTTCCCATGAACTTTAACTGTGCTGTTAATAGACATTCAATAATTATCACCCGTCAAAGGCGGAGGGATATAGAATTTGCTTTGTTCGTCAGTCTGTTATTCCCTCAGAAGGTCCGTCTCTGACACAACACTTCATGGCTATATCTTAGAAACTTATAATATAAGATTTCAACTTAAAACTTCATGGGTGCATAGATATCAATAAGAAGAAGTGTCATGCACATGAGCCATAACCCTTCACTTTCTTAAATAAGAATTATTGCCCTTTGTTTTTGTTTTATGATGAAACTTTTCAGGGCTATATCTCAGATACAATACAAGACTTCAACATGAAACTTCATGGGACTGTATTGGTATCAATGATGAGAAGTGCCATGCACAAAAACCATAACCCAAGAAATTCTTAAATTAGAGTTATTGCCCATTGTTGTTTTTGTATTGTTGAACTTTTTAGGCTATATCTCATAATTCAATATGAAACTGCATCCGTGTATCGATATCAATGAGGAGAATGGCATCATATAAAACCAATTACCCTACACTTAAATATTTTTAAGGATTATACCATATACAGTGCCCCAGATAATTATTTGGGAAATAGGGTTTTTACCCATTGATTTTAAAAAATAGGGTGATTTCGGTCTTGAAATAGGGTGAAATGAGTTATAAAAATTCATACCTTAAAATCATTGCTGCTTTGCCCGTTTAATAAAAGTCAATCTTGGTCACTTCAACGTATCCATTCTGATTCAGATTACTTTTATTGAAGCTAACTTGTATTGATTCAATAAAACTGTAAACTATTATAATTAATTTTAATAAACTGATGTTTCATAACATCTTTAATTCTTGAAACTGTCCATAATATAACCTTTAAACTTAAAAATTCGATAACACGAATGATTTGTCACTTAATTGCACTTGCTTTCTTTGTTAAAAAAGTTTGCAATCGATTTATATTTTGGCGCAACAATCGCGGACGTCTTTCGGCCTCTCTTAGACATTATTATTTTGTATCGTTATAGAAACTGAAAGGACAGACGCTTTACAAATACATGCACAATGAGCGACGGATTAAATCAAATTGAAAACGCATGTTTGTCGTAAATAATTTGGTCAGATGCTGTAATTAACTATAAAATCTAGTCCGCAGAGCGTTTCAATAACTTTGAATGTTTCCTGCTCCTTCAAGAAGACGCTTGCTGAATAAAAGCGACATCGCATTACGATAATAATTGCAAAGAGGATATACGTACGCATCGAATTTTAGGAATTTGCGTAAAAGTCAAATTGGTTGCGTTTTCAATACGCACGATATTGTATATCTTTGTGTTTTTAAACATTTTAATAGGGTGAAAGACGCAGATACGCAGCTTATCTGGGGCACTGCATATATCAAAGGATTTGCACCCATAATCCATAAACAAACTTTATTTTGGCGGGGGATATCAATTCAACAAATTTTCTTGTTTTATACTTTTCTGTTCAAGCAGGAAACAGATTGTTCCCACACATATGCATGAACAAATACATGTACTGGTTCAGTAAGCTCATGAACTATTTATAATAGGTTTCAGACTGCAGTTAAAAACAAACAGATCATGTCAACATTTGTCTGTGACAGCATATCAATAACTATGTTGAGTACTATATATGTAAATAAATGTTCTCTGAAAACATGCCATATTCACATTTTTAATACTGTGTTTTTTCACTTCTCTGAGTCATGTTTTAAAGAAACCCATTGGTTAAATGTTTCCATCATCAGTATTGTGTCTTCTTCAGAATACATTGCGCAGGCATTTATGCAACAACTTTATTACAATAATTGTTACTGCCTGACAACCGAAACCAAAAATCTTCCAGTTGCAGAGCTCTAGAGTCAGTTTTAGAAATTCTAAAAATCAATTTTTGTATGCCAGAAACTGTAGTAGGTGGTATGGTAAATATTTAATGACTTGAATTTCCAATGACTGACAGCCATCCTTCCAATGATTTTAAATCATCAAATTGTTTCAGTCTGTTTTATTATCCTAATGACAACAATTGTCTGCATAATTAATAACTGTAAATGATCTCTGATAATCTTTGATCTAAATATTTACCTATATTTAAAATTCCAAACTGTCTAATTATCTCAGTAACAAAGGCCAATCAAAATAGCCTAAGGGGTGTGGTCACTTTGAAGTCCATTGATTTACAATTGTATTTACCTGATTAGAAATTTAATTACAAGTCTAGCACTGCAATATTGCATACATCAAATAATCTAATTGCCTATTTATTGCTGCATTTAAGTTTAACTGACCATGATTACTTTACTTAGACCATATTTCTTTACTATAATTGACATGGTTTACTAGTATTTAAAAATCTGAATGTGTGTTTGCATGTGTCTTTGCTGATTATATTATAAAAAAAGGAATATTGAATAATAAGACTTTTTTATTAACCTTTTAAATCTCCTAGAATTGGAACATGAGCTACATGATGGGCAAAATAAATGGCCCATTTAATTTTAATGTATAATCATACAAAAAAATGCATGAATTGATTTATTTTTTCCAATCATTTAAAATAGGCAAAAAACGAATTTAATCCACTGTCAACTTCCTCCCAATTGACAGTTTTATAGTGGTTTTGCTTTTTATAGGTCATTTAAGTGAACAAGCAAGTAGACATCACGCTGTGTCCTGTTCAATATGTTCACCCTATTGACAAGATCTATGGCCGCCACTGGACAGTAAATTTGTCTCGACAGATTACCACCCTGTCACATGATCGCATCCTTAATAGGAGTCCTGTGGTTTCAAATCTGCTCCTCTGACCAACGAATTGCTGGCCAAACAATAGTGGCACCCGCGTTGCTTGTTTTTATTGGTCTTGTAATCACTTCTTCATAAAGACAACATTTTCAAGAAGCCTTGAGTAATAATTGGCTGAGTACTTTAAATGGGTTTAAATAACCGTGTCATTTAGTTTCAAACTTGGGATGAACCTTGTCTCTGCAACATTTTCCTTATTAAGTTGGTCACCTGCTCAACCCTCTGTAGATAAATCTGTCTCAAATGACATGCAAGCCTTTAATTTTGAAGAGTTCTTTATGACAACAATTCCATTATTGAACCCAATGGTGCACACTAGGGACACCAGACAGACTATAAAAAAAGAAATTTATTAAAACTCCCTAATAATTATGAAACTTCTCCCCTTAGGACATTATAATTTACAAACAAAAAACATTTTTGTATAAGCGCGCATGTTTTAATCAAGATCTATTAACTTAATTGCTCAATATAATAATTTTCATTAATGCTAAGGGGCTTTGTTTCAAAATAAATCCATGAGTAATCCTTAATTTCTTTAAGGTGGGCTTTAAATATTTTCCTGAAATTCCTAGTTGTGCACTTTTTGCAGGAACAATTTCATTTTTAATTGTAGAATATTCGACAGCAAGCAAAACATGGATGACTTAAATAAAAAACCTATGAATATTTGATCAAACGTTTATTGAGGGGAAATGAATCAAAATGGTCCCTGTTTAAAATAAAAAAAATCTTTTGGATGCAAAAATATTTAATACAGGATTGCGCACTCTAGGGACAGCTTTTACAAGCTGCAAAATATGGAAACATTTAATGTCATCACAAAATCCAATAATGCCATCTTTATAGGAAACAGACAAGTTGATTAAGCAGAGAATTTACCAAGTGGAAGCCATTAAATGCAACAGTTTTTGATGTAATTGTTCAGTTTTATGACTTGATATGTTTCTGATGGTGCTTTTTATTGAACACAGCTTGAAAATATGGGGTTAATACATGCTTCATGTGATGAAACTGATGATCTCTTTTTAAGTTGCTTTCTCAGACATACTGTTACGCTGTTATACTGTAGGCATGTTAATGGAATTCTCTAACTTGTTTAATTGTTTGAGAAGATTTTTTAGTAATTGAACAAATTCTAATGTAGATGTTTCAAAACGTTTCTTGGACTTGAACATGATTATTTGCTGATGGCTTCAGCAAAAACCATAAGGTTTTAAACATGTAGTTTTTAAAGTGTAATTAATATAATTCAGTTGAACATAAGTCATTTCCCTGATTGTACTACTAATGATTTTCTTTGAATATGGCCAAACCGTAATCTTTGGATTTTAAAGTAATTTCCTTTCTCTAAATAGATTTTGTTATTTATATATATATATATATATATATATATATATATATATATATATATATATATATATATATATATATATGAATTATGGGCATATTTTGTTGTGGCCTAAACAACGCATAAAAAATTGCCATCACAAAATACATATATCAATTTCCTCTCTGCATTTCAGGCGAACCATTCATTCCTGGCTCCCGGCCTGAAGAAGGTGGAAGACAATCATAGTGAGACATCTGGTGACACGGGAACCAGCGATAGTGGACGGGGCGGAAGCGATGAGGAGATGCAAACCTCCATGTCCCAATCACCTAGGGAGAAGATGATGGGTAGGTGACAGCTTGTTGCCTTATTTTAATAGATTTATTTATTTTGCACACGTCATAATTTTTTCACATGAAATGATTGATCGGTATTACACTTATGTTAGACCCTGAAAATAAAGGCTAAAACTGAAATTTAAAGGTAGACAAATCTTGCTTCTTGTTTCATCTTACCAAGTTTGATTTCTGGGGACGGTCTTCAATGACTGTTTATGACAGGAGCACATTACTGACAATATGAAGTAACACAAAAAATCATATGAATATAATTATGTTAAATTAATGATTGGTAATGAATATAATTATGTTAAATTAATGATTGGTAGAAACAAGGGCATCGGTCCAGATGCATGGTTGTTAATCTATTTATGCCTAGCATCTAGAAAAAAGGCCTTGGCAAACAGCGTAGACCCAGATGAGACGCCGCATGATGCGGCGTCTCATCAGGGTCTGCGCTGTTTGCTTAAAGGAATTGCTGTAGACATCCCTAATCTTAGAAATAAATTGATCAATTTAGAAGGATGGGAGACTCCACTAGGCATAAATGGGTTAAAGTGAGTTTTAAGTCAGGCTGAGTAGGTAGAGTGCAGTTCTGCTGGACTTTCAATTCATCAATTTGTAAGTTCAATCCCCTGCCTTGCTGCATATATGTGGGGATTGGACATTAAATAAATAATAATTTATCATTCTTTCCTAATACCCTTTTATTTAAAAGGGTTAAACTTTAGTGTGAATAGCATAAGGTACACCTAGGTCATCATAACTGTGTATGACACAGAATCTAGTTAGCAATTTTCGTTAAGCATGATCATGTATGCAAATTTATTAAAAACACTTGAATAAAATCATATTTCAGGGGTTTGGGAAAGAAAGTAACAATGTATTTTATCTGATACTGACAAGTAAAGCAGGTTCAACGTACAGCTCCACTCTCATCATTGATTTTTATGCCCCCGAAGGAGGGCATATAGTGATCGAACCGTCCGTCTGTCTGTCTGTCTTTCCGTCACACTTTGCGTTTAGATTTCGAAAAATGCTGTTTCCACTTCAAAATTGTCGTATTCTGTGCTGTTCGAGAAACATTTGGGAGACTTATTATGCCCCCTTCGAAGAAGAGGGGGTATATTGTTTTGCACATGTCGGTCTGTCCGTCCACCAGATGGTTTCCGGATGATAACTCAAGAACGCTTAGGCCTAGGATCATGAAAGTTCATAGGTACATTGATCATGACTGGCAGATGACCCCTATCGATTTTGAGGTCACTAGGTCAAAGGTCAAGGTCACAGTGACTCGTTCTTGGATGCAGTTTAGGACCACATTTGCAGATTATATTATGTACTGGTGTCGTGGGGTCTGTCCACCAGATGGTTTCCGGATGATAACTCAAGAACGCTTACGTCTAGGATCATGAAACTTTATAGGTACATTGATCATGACTGGCAGATGACCCCTCTTGATTTTGAGGTCACTAGGTCAAAGGTCAAGGTCACAGTGACTCGTTCTTTGATGCAGTTTAGGACCACATTTGCAGATTATATTATGTACTGGTGTTGTGGGGTCTATCTACCAGGGCTAGCGCTGTCCCAAAATTTCTCTGAGTCAACCAGTTTTTATGCCCCCCTTCGAAGAAGAGGGGGTTTATTGTTTTGCTCATGTCGGTCCGTCCACAAGATGGTTTCCAGATGATAACTCAAGATTGCTTAGGCCTAGGATCATGAAACTTCATAGGTACATTGATCATGACTGTCAGATGACCCCTATTGATTTTCAGGTCACTAAGTCAAAGGTCAAGGTCACAGTGACTCGAAAGAGTAAAATGGTTTCCGGATGATAACTCAAGAATGCTTAGGCCTAGGATCATGAAACTTCCTAGGTACATTGATCATGACTGGCAGATTTTCAGGTCACTAGGTCAAAGGTCAAGGTCACAGTCACTCGAAATAGTAAAATGGTTTCCGGATGATAACTCGAGAATGCTTATGCCTAGGATCATGAAACTTCATAGGAACATTGATCATGACTGGCAGATGACCGCTATTAATTTTCAGGTCACTAGGTCAAAGGTCAAGGTATCAGTGACTCGAAACAGTAAAATGGTTTCCTGATGATAACTCAAGAATAATTAGGCCTTGGATCATGAAACTTCATAGGTACATTGATCATGACTGGCAGATGACCCCTATTGATTTTCAGGTCACTAGGTCAAAGGTCAAGGTCACAGTGACAAAAAACATATTCACACAATGGCTGCCACTACAACTGACAGCCCATATGGGGGGCGTGCATGTTTTACAAACAGCCCTTGTTAAGTTTGTTCTGTATAAACAGATTTGTAATGTGTGTGTGATTCTATATTTCAGATTTTACTCGGCCTCTGCCACCGATGTCACACCAAGAAATTATACCATTTTCATTTAAAAAGGGCCTATCAACACCTTTTAGGGATTTTTCAAGGCCAGTTGGCTTCAGCCATGAAAGAGGCAAAGACATTGAAATGAAATCACACGACCATGATCGTCACAGACCAGTACTATCGACAATGGCGGTTCACACGCCAACAGATTCTCTCGACCGATCTCGAAATAAAGTTGTGCTTCTTCAAACAGATTCTGGTATACACAGTGACACAAATTCAACTGAAGGTGAAAACCATATCAGAGACTGCATGGTTTGAGACTAGAATTCTCCATATCCATGTCGCTGCCATTTTTGTTTAGAGATTATCATGAACTTGCTATTTATAGATTTAATCTTTAAACATTTTGGCAGAGGGCGGATTTGAAATCTTGTGATAATTATAGAATACTTGTGCAATTTTGTTGAAGATATAACTATTTGTGTGAAAAAATCTGGTTCTTCCAAACATATATAGTTGAATGATGTGAACATGTTGCATTAATGAATTGGGAATTAGCTTTTATCAAAGTATTATGACTGTTTAAAGTATTTATTGAGTCATGATTGCATTATATTTATTTTTCATTCAATTGTAATCAATTCAGTATTGTATTTAATTTTAATTAATATAATTTTCCTTTGTTTCACATCATGTATGTATTATATCCACAATATAACATGGATATAAAATATTTTGAACTCATTATAGTATTAATGATTTATAGTTATCAATTTAAGTCTTTAGATAGCTGAGAAAACTTACAGTTTAGATGATTTGTTTAAAATATTAATTTATTCACGAGAAAAAACGTTCAAACTAAATGATAACTTGTTTCTGATTTATTTGTACATTTAAAATAAAGAATTGTTTTTTAGCTCACCTGAGCACAACGTGCTCATGGGTTGTGCTCATGGTGAGCTTTTGGGATCGCCTTTTATCCGTCGTCTGTCGTGCGTCCGTCGTCAACATTTTACCTTGTGAACACTCTAGAGGCCACATTTCTTATCCGATCTTCATGAAACTTGGTGAGAACATTTGTCCCAATAATATCTCGACTGAGTGCGAAATTGGGTTATTCTGGGTCAAAAACTAGGTCACTAGGTAAAAAAATAGAAAAACCTTGTGAACACTGTAGAAGTCACACTTGATGCCCAATCTTCATGTAAATTTTGCCAAAATGTTTGTCTTAATGATATGTTGGTTGAGTTCAAAAATTGTTTCGACCCGTTCAAAAACATGGCCACCAGGGGGCGGGGAAGTATTCCTTATATGGCTATAAAGAAACCTTGTGAACACTAGAAGTCACAATTTTTGCCCAATCATCATGAAACAGGGTAAAAACATTAGTTTTATTGATATCTCGGATGAGTTCGAAAATGGTCTAGATCGGTGAAAAAACATGGCTGCCAGGGGGTGGGGCAGTTTTCTCTATTTGTATATAGTGTAAACATTTGAACACTCTAGAAGTCACATTTTTGGTCCAATCTTCATGAAATTTGGTCAGAACATTTGTTTCATGGATACGACGGTTGAGTTTGAAAATGGTTCAGATCGGTAAAAAAACATGGCTGCCAGGGTGGGGGGTCTTTTTCCTTATATTTATATAGTAAAAAAGCTTGTGAACACTCTAGAAGTCACATTTTTTGCCTAATCATCATGAAATTTGGTCAAAACATTGGTTATGTGGATACCTCGGAAGAGTTTGAAAATAGTCGTGAACATTTGAAAAACATGGCCATAATTACAGAGGATTATTATGTTGATGATTGGTTGGGGATGAAGTGCAACAAACGTATTTTTGCCATCTGAAAACCCTTTATTAAATAATCTCAAAATTTTAAGTAGTAATATTGATTTCACAGAAAATTACTTAGGGGAGAAACAACTGTATATAACAGTTTAGAGTCAGGCCCAAAATTCCTGTGCTGGCTACTTTTCACACATTTTGTTGCATGTAATTTAATGACTGCAGACCAATGAAATAACCATTAGCCACAGCAGGTACCTCATTATCTCTGACAGTTGCTTGATGCCTAACCCCTTGTTTACAGCCCTTTCCAGTGAACAGCATGGAACAGCAATTGCTATACAGTGGTATCAATATAGAGATAAACACATAAATACATTTGTCTGGCATTTATTTTCGTATAAAAATCAGCATGCTGACTGCATAAAAAGAACAGATTACAACATTGAAGCAAGCTTTTGAAATAGCAAAATTATGTACTTATATATTTCCAAGAAAGGTTTATACAATATATATAAATTCAATGGGCGTGATATTTCATATTTCTTAGCTTTAAGTACAGTGATGCCTGATTGAACTTCCTCAATATGGCTATTATTTAACTTATAACTATCACAAAGTCCCAGTGTATATTATGAATATCAAGAAGAAAAAGTAAAGATATGTACATAAAAATATCCTTTACAGCTTAGGCAACAACTGTTGTCAAAATTCAATTATATTGATCAATAAAAAATAGATTGAAATATTCTCCAACTTTACTGTTGAACATTTATTGACAAAAAACTATCGTGTCTACATGTACACATATCATATCACAGATATACTTTGTTCAAGAATTAAAGAGAGAGAGAAAATGTACTTAAAACCAACTATAAAGAGTAGAAGCGTAGAGGAATTGTTTAAAAACAACACTCACAAATGTGAATAATTAACAAAAATTAACTCTTAAATGAAGTATGAAATTTCATTTTAAATCATAAATACAGATTTATATACAAAATTCATGTAGGCCTACATGGATGATTTGTGAAATACAGTATTATGTGAAAGTCAGAAATACCAATATTCTAATTAATTTTATATACAGACATCATGTATGATATGTGAAATGCAGCATTACTTGAAAATCAGAGTATCATTGTTCTAAATAACTTTGAATGGAAAAACAGTGAAAACATATTTTAATAATAGAGCACACTAAGTCTGTACTACCGCCTGTCTGCTCAGCACTCGTCCTCTTTTGAAGATTTTACACTAAATAATTGAACTATAAAGTGCAAGTTAAGTATGTACGCCCGTCTGTATGAAGTACTTTTATTATTTTGAACTCCACCTTCCCAGAATAGTTTAGTTCCTTCGGGTCTCAGGTGAGCGCCTTAGGGCCCATGGCCCTCTTGTTTCAATACTGACTGTCAAACATTATAAAATGTGAGTAATTTTAGAAATTAACAAGGCTAGTTATGTGAACATAAGTGTTGTTTTTACATGACATTGTAATGATCTGGTTAAGAACAAATTGTCTTTATATAAGATTTTTATCAAGATAAAAGGCAGTGTTTCCTATTGTACAGCTATTTACCATAAGATTATTACATATTCTTAGAAATTATTTGAGAGTTTACTAATCAGGGCTTTTCATAGCATGATTCAGACGGGTTAATTCAACATTACTGTAAGCATAGATAGTGCCATTTTTGCTGATTGTTTTATTTTTCTGTATGAATGAAGTTCATTTGTAAATTAATTTGATATTGACGAAGACATTTAATATATTTTTACAATGGAAGAAAAAACTTTTGCATCGTAGAAACTTTAGAAATACATCTTTGTGGATTTAGAATTTCTCATAACTGTCAGTCAGAATATGGTTATTTTAAGCTCTCTCCAGATATGTTTTTCATGTTTGTGTCAATGAACTATGATTAAAGAATAAGATAAAAACATAAACTTGCAGTTTGTGTGTTTCCTGCAGAGATTATTCAAAATAATTGGTATTTATTGTTTCTTCACTGGGTGTTAAGAAGATATAAACTTCCAAAAGTGTCCGTCACACTAGGGAAACACCGAACATTATACACCATGTAATATCTGGTGACTTCGCTCTGTACCATAGTTTTCAATTTAAAACTTAATTAGAGCAACTAAATAAAATTGGCCTGTTTTGTGCTTTTGGAAAATTGAGATTTATTGAAAAATTGGTTTATCTATCACTGCATGGAAATTTTATCATATTAAGAAACATTGGCTGTTGAATAAAAATTGTGCATATGGGATTCGTATAATCATGTTAAACTTGTGAGTGCTGACAATTCTAGTGATCTGCAGTATTTTGAAAATGCTAAAATTAAATCAACAACTGGATGTTCCTTTCATGAATGTTGTTTTAGAAACACTCTCTTGCTAACAAAAGGGTTTGAAGAAATGAAGTGAAATATAATTATACTTGTAGGCTGTCGGAACATTGAAACACGCTAATATTGAATCAATTCGTGTTTGTCTGTTTTGCACAAAAAATAAAATAATTGGGAAGTGATTGTTCAAGATTTTTCATAAGGCTGCCAAAAATAAATTGTTTGTTTCACTAACATCTTTCAAAATATAAGGTGATAGATACGCCCAATTTTTTCCCTTTAACTTCTCTTACTATACACAAGTTATTTACCACTTGTAAAAAGTTATTCAATGAAATATTTCTCCCAAGGTGCTTTGCAACATATTTCCTTTATATGTAACAGTTAAATTTATTAATATGATCAAATGAAGTAAAAATGGTCAATCACTCAACAAGTAATAGAGAACATTTTTTTATTTGGTCAATAATACATTACTATTCTACCATCCAAATATATTGCCCATATAAAAAGCAAGTTGAATAAAATAGGATAATTAAGTATAATATAATTTATTAGTACAATCCTCTTTTGGACTTTGAATAAATTAAAGAGTGTTTGTATATTAGCATAAAGAAATTGTAAACTTATTAAATTATATTAACACCATATGTATTACTTTAACCAAGAAATTCAGTCAATGAAGAACAAACCCAAGCCTTAAAAGGATTTTTAAACGAAAATAATTTATTCATTCTAAGCAATGTATGTTTTAACCAATGATTCATGTTAAATAAAAGTCCATTTGTGATCCAACATATTTTGATTTGCCAAAAAATTATTGAAACCATACCTCTGTGGGTGCATAAAATATTCATGAATTCTTGACTGAGAGGAAATGATTCCTAATTTATAATGATTTCATAAAACGTCTACATACATTCATAGACATTGTTTTTGAAGGTGTTTTCCCCCATCAACATATCACTTACCGGTGCTTCATTAAAACACTGTTGCCACTCAACTGTGCATGTAAGGGAACAAGTGTGTGTTTATTTTGTCTTCTGTCTTTTCTGTTCACACAATTTCTTTCAAATATTTATAATATATTCTACATGTCGTATTAACTTGCCGAACGTGTTGTGGATTTTTAGGCCAGTTGATGAGTGTGATCTATAATTTATGCAGAAATGTTTGTGAGTTCTTCATTACTGGATGGTTCGTGTTTTCAATTGTGTAGATAGATGGATATAACAATGTTACATTGATATTGTTATATATTACTGAGTCATATTTGTTTCTGGTATTCATGTATATTAAACGTACCAAACGTCAAAGTCATTGTGGACCTTTTTTCTGAAATTGCACTTACACCAATTTGTCACATGTACTTACACCAATTTGTCACTCTTTTTACCCCATTCACCATGTTCACAGACAGTGGATTCTTTATCATACCGTTTGATACGGGTTTCAAATGTATTTTTCGTATGCGTGAGGTTATAAGTGATACCCCTGTATTCCAAGATTCGTTTTACAAGATGAAACTCAAGTGGTGTCATATAATGAGAAAATGGGAAAGTTTGTAAATCTACGCCTAACATTTGATCTCAAATACAATGCACAATGCAGGTGCAATAACATTTAATTGGGACTATTGCTATTTATTTATAGTAAATGAGAAATCAGCCCAACAAGCGAATACACCGTTCACATGGACATTTTAAACGGTTTTCTGAAAAGATAATGTCATCTAAATGGTCAATGTCAATATTCAGGGTGCAGAATCAACGGGGTTTTCAGGGGGTTACACACGGGCTGGACAGAATGCAAAAACACACGTTGAGTACTTTACTTTTGCAAATATATCATGTTCTTGAAATACATTTGCAAAAATCTTTAGTGCATAAAAGACAGTTTTTCTTGCAGTTTGTGCCAATATCTTAAGGTATAAGAATAAATCCTTTAATACGTCTGAAATCGGTGACAAAAATTTCACGTTGCGTGATACACAGTCGAGCAACATGGAGTTTTGGACAAGAACACAGGCTTATTAAATAAAATAATTATTTTGTATTTCACATTGCCATAAGCAGCATAAACATCTGTCTTTTATGCACTAGTTGAAATGTTTAAGAAAAATTATTTAAAAAAGATATTTGGAAAAAAGGCAGCACTTACCGGTGTGTTATATCCATTTACGTTTAATTGAGAAAACCCAACAAAGTCACGTGATCCTGCACCCTGTATTCGTAGAATGAAATTCATAACTGGAGTGCAGGACGAAGTGACCTGAAGCAGATGCAATGTTTCTTAATTTTCAATAACATGTATATGACCACGCCCATTATATCAATACGAGTAATGCTTGAAACATACGCACGTATATTATAAATTGCGCCTTATAAGAATTGCGGTTCCCCATCTTGTCGTTTAATTCAAATAATATTGATAGATCTTTGCTTTATTTATTTTTCCAGCGGAAGTTCTACGAAAGTGAAATTAATTTCTCGCGTGCCCTGGATACCACGTGAAAAAAAGACGTCGCGTTACCGTATCAATTGTTTTGGGACAGCAATATTTTATGTTTCATAGCGTTATTAAATTGTATAATATAAGAGCAAATATGAAAACATGTGTTTGTTTCTGCACGCCATGTTAAAATCATACTACCCACTATGTTGTTATAGGCTGCGTACATAATTGCATGTACGTTACGATGCTTTCAAGTGAAATAAACAGGTAGTTTTGCACCAAACGACACGTGAAAAATATACGTTTTCACATGCAGTTTTCGATGATGGTCGAACATGTAGGCTTATAACAACGTTCGCAATCCTTGAGTATTTAAATATATCGAAAATCCGAAAGCGCAGAGACTTTTAGCGAGAAAAGAAAAGCATATCAATTGGGACATTTTTTTATCGCACGTATCTTAATGACGTCACATGTCTGCAACATTATTCCTAAAAAATATATGTGCTTTACCAGGTTAATCCATTTTAATATTTTAATTCTTCTTTTTAATTGCTCAACTATGGGATTAAAAAAAAACGAACAAACAAAAACACCCCTCGTTAAGCTTATGAAATATAATGAATTACACACTTACTACAATTAAATGTAAAAAGCAAGTAATATACATAACATGGATGCACATTTGTGTGTGGTCGAAATTAAATTGTATGATCGTTAGATAGCGGTTTCGATCTATGACATTATATTTATTTTATTATCGAACACTGGAAAACGGTCCAACTACCAATGCAGGGGAGCATGTTGGTTACTTGCATCGTTGCAATTACTGTATTTTTAGAATTCGATATGAAGAGGCACTGCACCGAGTCGTTGTTTACTGTAAAACAAGCGCCTGTCTCTCAGCAACCTGTTTGTGATTCGTGTTAACGGCACTCAAACCAATTTGACGCAAAATGCCAAGACGGCATTGATGGCGGCGTTGGGTTGAAGCAAACGCGTCTGGTAGAGTGATCTCCAGCCTCTATGAGTCTTCGGTGCAGACATTCATCCACGCGGTTATGCAATAGCGGTCATGTGACAAAATAGAACCCGAAATAAATATGTTTACAGAAACAATCAAACAATGCAGTCACCAACAAATCATACGATTTGCTTTTGCTGAAATATTTAGAATACAATCATTTCTTTCTAAAACTATTTTGACAAGCTTCGCATGTTATCTATTAAAAATACTTTTATTATTTTGTTAAGAGTATGCAGGCATTTGGGGTCATTTTAAAGAACGCAAAATCATTCTCTAGAATCAAAATGCAGCCGACAAAAACAGACTTCGGAAATATTTTAAACGTCACGGGCCGTTGCGGTATTTAAGTCTAAATACTTAAGATCGAGATACTGCTGGTGGAATGCTGGAAAAATAATCAGCGGCGTACATCAGTCAACCAGAACATTGGAAGCAATTTGCGGAATAGAAAACATCGTCGTTCTGACAGATCATGAAAACAAGCAGACGGTCGCTTTACACATAAGGTCGGCACCGCACAGTGAGTGACATGCGCGCGCAGACGATATGGTGTCGCGAACTTGTTGCTTACAGTGGTCTCACGTAATTGCATTATGCCACTCAAAACTGACGTTTCCGGTTCATCTGCAGTTCTAGCACAGCTCTCAGAGTGACGTGCGCGGACAGACGACCTGGTGGCGCGAATTTCCACGCAAGGGACTAAGGTCACTGAGGCTTGCGTTTCCGGTGCATGCTATGTCATTCGTAATACACGAGGGTGGCACAATGTGCATTGGAGATAAACACCACATGGCCAAAAAGCTGCATACATGACAATTAAGCAACCTTCAATAAGATTGGACAAAACAGAACAGAAGAACAGATAATTTATTAAAACTTGCACATAGTACATCGTCTTCATAATATGTGTACTACATAAGATACAAAAGGTCTCGTGTCAACATGGTAATGCCAATGTTAGTAATACATGTGTAATCTTAGTCAAATAACTAAATTTCAGTAACAATATATATTTATAAAGTAGTAAGCAAAGGGCATGTAATCTAATATATTCAAATAACTAAATTTCTGTAACAGTATACATTTATAAAGTAATACGCAATGAGGATGAACAAAAAGACTATTGTGATCCTTCGACAATATTAAACAGAGTTTTTCGGAGAAACATAGCTTCTTTGATGTATAGGGAAAGTTTGATAACATCTTCTCTTTTACACGATTTCATAAGTCCTAAAAATTTAAATACAGATGGATTTGTATGATATTTCGATTTGATGTACTTTTTTCTAACTGTTGTGAAACTTGAACAAACAAGTACAAAATGGTATTCGTCTTCGATGTCCCTTGTGTTACAGCAAAGGCAATACTTTTCTTCTGGACAAAACAACAACAATAAAATATGAATACTCAAATACATGTTATTACGTTAAACATTCAGTACAGTCTATTTAATCTCATACTTACGTTTAACATTCAATACAGTCTATTGTATGTTGTTTAACAAATATTTTATAATACAAATGTTAGTTTGGCTTGTACAGTTCATTTATGAAATTGTTATACACTATAATTTGTAAATACTAGAAAGGCTAATAAAGTTGCCACAAAAACACTACAGTAAGCACATTGCAAATTATTAAAACCGTAACTACAAGTACACCGAACAAAAGCAGACATACATTTCCAATATGTTGCCTACTAATATTACATGCAAGAACATAACGTATATCATAATTATCTAGCCAATGCACACATTAGCATAACATAACTAATTATTTTCTCACAAAAATACTTAATTAAGATAGGAATTACCAATATGCACCTGCGATAGTTATGCCAGCTGTACACTGCAGGTTCTGGGGAAGGACCTTTCGTTCCGACTGCCGAAATGTTAAACAACCAGATTCTAGCTAATTGTATGTTTTGAAATGAATTTAGCATAACCGTAGTTATGCCATTGATCGAAAATACACGAGCTACATTTGATTTTCCCGTGTTTTCTGATTTAACCCATTTATGGCTAGCGTCTAGAAAAAAAGGCCCTGGCAAACAGCGTAGATGCGGCGTCTCATCAGGGTCTGCGCTGTTTGCTTAAATGAATTTCTGTAAGAAATATTCTAAATATAGAAATATGTATACTAGAAACCCCTAATATTGGAAATAAGTTGATCCAATTAAAAACGATGGGAGACTCCTCTATGCATAAATGGGTTAAAATACAGAGTTTAGCCTCGTTTTAGGAAAACGGGGTTCAATGTACGTTCGTAAAGTGTCATCCCCGATGCAAATTTTAAACGGAAAAAACATAAAAGCGGAGTGTCGTCCTTGATCAACCTTAGCGGACAGTTCAGACATGTTAATCAGGGACGATTCTTTCAGCACATGCATTAAGCCCCGTTTTCCAACAAGAGCGAGGCCTAAATGTATTAGCGTGACTTGCGAAAGGCTTACTTAGTGCAACATTAAAACATCACCAACTAAAAAGCATACCAACAAAAACATAATCGGAAACTAACGACATTTATAAAGAATTAGACAATTTATATATAATTTTAACACAATCAGATTAATGCTGACTTTATATGTAAATATCGTTTACAATAAATTTATAAATTCAAACAGAATTATTATTTGCGTTCATTATTTAGTTAACTTTTTTTCATAACATACCATGAACAGGCGTAATTATAAGAATTATAACACCATTCATGAGAGCAATGATTTGTAATAGCGTTTCACCAGCGTATCCAGTTACTAAAGCACGAGCGTTCACAAGGAAACACGTGGTGTGACAATCCACGCATGAAATTCGCGGATTATCGAATTGCCAAGCGCAAACGATATGAGTAACTGTTGTGAAGCTTTTCCCAGAAAGTGCCCCACATCTGTTTATCATATAATTTTGCCTGAAAATATTTAACCTGCGATTCCGGTTTCTTTCTGTTTGGGCCGTGCTCTGTGAAAAATGGGTTTAATGCATGCACGTAAAGTGTCGCCCCAGATTAGCCTGTGCAGTCTGCACAAGCTAATCAGGGACGACTCTTTCCGCCTAAACTGGGTTTTTGCTAAGAAGAGACTGTCTTGAAGCGGAAAATATCATTAAGGCGGTAAGTGTCGTCCCTGATTAGCCGTGCGGACTGCACATGCTAATCTGGGGCTACACTTTACGCACATGCATTAAACCACATTTTCACAGAGCACGGCCTATTTACATGTGTACACACGTTCATTTGCTCGTTCTTAAAACAAACCATACACCCTTCGACTGATCCATACCTCCTTAGTTTCTTCATTCCTTCTCATTGTGTTCGTGTGTGCGTTCGTTTCCGAATATATTCAAATCGAATAACCAATAAAATGACAGTTATTTAACAGTTTTATTGTTTTAGAGGAAATATTGCTCAAGTCGCAACTTGAATAAAACATTTTCAGCATCGACGTCTCTTTGATAACGCCATAGCCCGCAAAATACATCATAGGTATATTGCATAGTAAAGCGCTCAGTGAAACGGCTCATTGTCTGCAGATGAGGTAACATAATGTGTTATGTTAATAAAACTGTCATGAGAAATTTTCCGTGAAAATCAGAAAGTTTGTTAATATTTGCTGAAAAGCGCGGTTTATGAAGAAAATATATCTCCCGCTTAGTGGGAGGGCGTTTGCATTTTTTCGTAACATAGAAAAGCAACTGTGCAAAACCGTTTATGTAAGAGCATATATTGGCAAAAAGAGAGGTCCCGTAGCTTTACACTTGTTTAGAAGCGCACGTCACTCACGCGCCATTTAACTAAGAATGGATTGCTGATTGTCACGCGCAGGCACGAGACGCACGTGTAGAAATTAGCCGGGCATGCAAACAGTACTGAAACGCTTGCATGGAATGCATTTGAAATAATTTAGGGCTGTCTAGAATGTAAAACATATGTCATGATCCGCATTTCTAGCTTTCGTTTTCTTTTGTACGAGATCATTTTGTTTCGTTGAAGGCGAGAGTTGTTGTCTATCGAGATGTTGCGCCTTGGATCTGAATCAAAAGTTACTACGATGCATGTACAACAGTTACTACATGCTAAAACTCTTACATTATTTTGATTTTGTGCGTCTTTGCACACACAATTGTCGAAACCCACACTAGATATTCCGTAGTAACACTATTTATCAAGAAGCAAAGCGTTTTGGAGTGAAGCTGGGTTCCGACGATGCGCGCACACTTATATACGTTGCTTTTATGTTTATATTGTATACTTGTCCACATGAGACCGGGTCTTAAATATTCTATGCTCATAAAACTATAAGTTAAACAAGAACTACATTTTGTATGCCCCGTTGATTTATTAGTCCTTTAAAGGGGCATATAAATGGTTAAATATAAGATTTGATCAAAGGACATTTTTGGACTTATCGATGTACACGAACAGAAGAAGAACAATTTTATTTTTTAAAAGCTATATACAAATGAATATAATACTTAGACGTTATTATTAATTATTGTTAACATTTTAGCCCTCAACATTCAGCAAAAAACATATACTACAATCTGTTATTTTATACTCTCCAAAGAAGACAAACAGAGGGGCCTGAAATAACGCCTTTGATTTCCTGCGTTGATATTCTTATTTGCACACTTTGTAACACTTCACCATCGAAAAGAAAACTTACATCACATAAATGTAGATCACTAATAAAACAATTTTCTACACTATATTTACATATTGTAAAAGTAAGAAAAAGAGAAGTATTTCATCACATATACCTTGTTGTTACTCAAAACTCAATTAATTCTAGAAGATAACTAAAATCGATATAATGTTTGTACTCTAACTCTGTTTAAGAATAAGTCATTATATGCAATACACTACATTTTCAAATTGTTATTTTTTAAGAATTATACATATACATTGAAACGTATACAATATGACAGGAATAAATGACATACACACTTTGCCTCTTTTACATAAAACTGAACCAAAACTAATAATGTTGTTTTTCACCATTGTTAATATCAGTGGATTATATATATATTTATTTATATATATATATTTATATATATGTGTCTTTTTCTGAGAAAACTGGGCTTAATTCATGTGCGTAAAGTGTCGTCCCAGATTAGTCTGTGCAGTCCGCACAGGCTAATCAGGGACGACTCTTTCCGCTTTAATGGTATTTTTCGTTTAAAGGAAGTCCCTTTTTACCGAAAATCTAGTTTAAGCGGAAAGTGTCGTCCCTGATTAGCCTGTGCGGACTGCACAGGCTAATCTGGGACGACACTTTACGCACATGAATTAAGCCCCGGTTTCTAAGAACAATACACATATATATTACAATTAAGCTCAGTTCGAAATAAAGTACCTATTTCCCGAGAACTGCGAATACCAACCGTAACGTTAAATATTTTCTTATCATGACAAAACTGTCCACAATTGATCCACAGCGTGCTGTATAGATAAAGGAAAATATATATGCCACCGTTACTTATTATGTTACTGCAAAACAATCAAAATAACACTCGTTTTCTCTTGTATGTTGAATTTATTATAATACTTAACAAGTTTTGTTCAGATATGTTTATACTTTACTAGTGCTTTGCAAGCATGTCAAACGCTTGGCTTTTTTCTATATTTGCGAAACATGTGCCTTTAATCAATAGTACTGTACAATTGATCATTTATAACGTTTCGGTGAAAAAAGAGCGTGTTCTTTAAAAAGGAGAATATACGTATGATAGAAAATAAGTAGTACTGTTTTCAGGGGAAGCTACTGAGTTGTAATCACGCAAAAGCTAAATACTATTGACCTCCCTTTGGTATTATTGGCAAATACAGTATGATGTTTTATTTCAACAGCAAACACATAATTTTAGCTCGGCACAGATAGCTCGATAACAAAAGTATTAGTATTAGTAACAGCAGCAGCAATAGCAGCAAAAAAAGCAGCAGCAGTGATAGGGTAAGATGAGTAGAGGTAGAAGTATATGTAAATAATATTCTGGCTTTACAATTCATTTGTGCTCGGTGCCATAAGGCGTCAAAAGTTGTTTGTTTTCCCCGACTCTAATAATTCGTGCTTACCCTAAGTGTTTTTTTTTCTTTGTTTGCGGTTGATTTTTGATCGTGCTTGTTACACGTGATCATATTGAGTTATATATCATACATAAATAAGGTTGCATACCGTTTTGGTATTCTTATTGTCGATTTGCAAGATTTAAGTCAGTGGATGTCATTTTTAACTTGAAAATTAAAGGGGCCTTTTCACAGATTTTGGCATGTTTTGAAGTTAGTCATTAAATGCATTGTATTGATAAATGTAAACATTGGATCTAAAAAGCTCCAGTAAAAATTCAAGAATAAAATTAAAAAAAAGAAAACAAAGGGTAACCTCAGCTGGGCTCGAACCACTGACCCCTGGAGTTCTGAAGTAAAAACGACTTAGACCACTCGGCCATCCTTCCTGAAACAGCATTAGATGTATTTTATACTTTATATAAGCAATCCTCGTAGTTTCACAAAATATAACGACAATAACAGAACTCTCCAAATTATTAATTCGTTTCGCGTTGCAACGCTTTATAATTTTCAGGTTTTTAAATCGTCAAAAGATGCATATAATGGCTATTTTTGAGCATGGTAAATATTCAGTATTACTGTTTCCTCACAAATATCATAACTAAAACGAAAATTTGCGAATCTGAAACAACTTTTTTTTTTCAATTTTGGCAATTTACCAAAACGTGAAAAGGCCCCTTTAAACAATTTGAAAATTCGTTAAACAACGACCACCGACAAATCTGCATGAACTACCTAAACTATTTTTATTAAATCGTAATGTAAAAAAGCAAGGTTTTTTGTCTGGCATTATGCGATTTTCCTTTAATATGAAGCAGCAAGCTGGCATTTGTCAAACACATCAAGAATAACTGGATGGGTGTTGCTTTTACAAGGTTTGTTGTTTCAGGAAGACTTAAGTCAAGATTAAATTTCGAACTGTCCTGAAAGGGTGCAGATAAAACGTGCGATACTCATTAATATTCATTACATAGAGATTTCAAGACTTAGTTCTGCAGAAATCCTCGTCTTAATCTTGTTATCCTATAAATATCTGCTCCGTTTGACACTTACGCAGGTTTGAAAAATATCAGTCACCGCGCAGCGCGCTTCCTTTGACAGTTTTTTCGTCTTCCGGCTGACATTTTCCCGTGCAATGCACGTGGCTGCGAAATGACCTGCCACGCCCTTTTCTGCAAAACGTATTCTTATCGTAAGACGCTTAATTGACGCTGAATGGGAACGTTTGTGGCGTCGAAAAGGACAATCATAGCATGCGCGAGTAGAGGGCGCTGATTTCGGTCATTCCATCGTGCAGTTTAATGCCCAATTAAATGTCGTAAACCCCTTTACACTTTCCGTGCATGACTCAAAGCGTTCGTTTATGGGTTTATGGCGTTTGATATAATTAAGAAAATTACATGCTGAGGTATTTTATGTTCTCTCCGCGTAAAAGCTATATAATTTCCCCGTAGCGAGAATGCCCATTTTCGCCCGTGGGCCGATTGGTCTCAAGGGTCAAACCGAGTTGAGCAAAGAAAGTATAAAATTGTAAACCAAGCATCACCAGGTCTTACTGTGAATAGACAACAGTAGGGACAAATTTATGGGAGTCCCTAGGGCGGGGCTTTTTGAAATAGGGTGCTGCACATGTAAGAAGACCCCTGTGTCAAATGATTCAGCACAATGCTCAAACGGTCTGCTATAATTAGCTCGTTATTTCATTGAAATGAAATACAGTCTAAGACAGATTTTTATGTTTTATGATTTCCTGTCGAGTTGTACACAAAAGAGAGACGTTCACATTAATGTCGCATTTACGGATGAATTCAATCGAGTTATTTTATTTACTGGTCCGAGATGTTTATCCTCACCTCGTGATGATATCAACAGCAAAAATAGAACCCAATTAATTTTGTATTAAATTCATTTATATACATGATTCCACCTTTGTAAATACACGAACATCGTATTTAAAACATACTGGATAACCATTCTTTTATAAAAGTTATTGATGAAGTTTGAAACCTTAATAATCACACATAACCATTAGTATCAATTCACGTATGTTCGTGTTCAACATTTAAAAACAACATTAAATGGGTACTATTATTTTAGTTAAATAAATCAATCTATAACGCATCAATAATTATATTTTAAACACGATAAATCATGCAATTGGATGAGCGAATAAAGATTCACAATATACTCAGAATGAATTTCAAGAATGTTTTTTTAAGATTCTAAATTTGAATGGATATTTGTTTATTATTCACACTTTTTGTTGGAAGATTTTAAATTCTCAGAATTGATTCAAAACTTAGCGCGTCTTTCTTAACATTAATGCAGCATTAGCATTACCCGTGTTCCAAACATCTGACAATGCATTACGGGCTCATCGATCAGGCTTAAATTTCACATTCACTGTTTTAAGGCACATCCCAGCCAGAATTAATTTAGACAAGGTTTTAAAACAATAACACATTTCATGTGGATTACTGAAGTAGGATATATTTTTTTTACAACAGTTGAAGTTAGAAGTATGTTTGTTGAAAACCTGCAAGAAGAAAACGTTTAATATACACGGCTTTGAAATGTACACTACCTCTACATGTTTTACTTGTCCGTATTGATGCCATGCAAAACAAAAATTTCCCACGATCAATCTTCGCATTTGTATGACCCTTCGACCACGAATATGCACGTACAAATGCACGTTCTCTTAAAAATGGGAAACTGGCCTGACATAAATGCGTTGATAGCCAATATCTCACACGAATTAAAGTCATGGTTAATAAATAGTGGCACTGCGTTCCTTAAGCATTATACACTAGTTCATAACTATCGTTGCCATGATAACATTAAGTGAAATATTTGAAACGTAATAGATCATTACATAACTACATGTAAATCATCCCATCATAATCATTACATTGCAATAACGGTGATGAATCATTTTATATGTAGTGTTCCTCAGTAAACAAATTTAATGTCGAAAGAACTGCAGCGAAACACGTCATATCATGCTAGGTTCTATGTAAAACAAATCACTCATTAAACAATCGGACGAATGTATATAATATAAAAACAAAAGTATTTTGATATTTTGATAGTGTTTTGTAAATTCATGTGTGACATTATTGGTGTGTGGTCTCTAGTTAACATGTCAAAACCATGCTAATAAAAAACATAATATCATATATCAGCATTATGTAAGTGCATCGTTATCCGTCAGCATATGGTTTCCGGCGTTCGGGGTATAAGTTAAAGAGTTGTCATGTAGCTTTGAGCCTAGGTACACATACACCCGGGTCAACGAACTCTATATGTTTTGATTATCCAATACAAGAAACGAAATCTGTAATTGAAGTCGACAATCTAAACATGTGCTTGGCTTAACCTTGCCTGACGATACCACGTGTGATTATTTTTTCAATCAATTCTGAGTTTCAAAAAACTCAACCCTACGGGTTTGTTTAGTGTTTGTATCCTAACAAATATTTTATCCAGTCTAAATAACTGACAGGATATAGTTACGCATTTCTTATGTTATTCTTCGATATTTCTGAAACCAAATATAATCATGTAGATCTTCGAAGTCAGGTTTTTGGGTTCTTTTTTTTTATAGAATACATGCACACTATGCATCGAATATTAGGGATTCTTGTTGAACCCGTCCTGCATTAGACTTTGAAACGTTTCCTCATAGTTTAGTTTATAATGCAAATTCTTCTTCATTTACAGTTTAAGCCAATACAAAATGTCATGTTAAAAAAATAAACTAAACCCTTGCAATTTGTTGTTTCAACAACAAATTCTTACAGAATTCTGCCTTAGCATAATGACACCGTCGTGCATAGCTTTTTGACGATGCTGCGAAGCAGCTCGTCTAAGTTATCATACCATGAAAAAATTCTTCACAATGGCGACCTATGTAAAAGACCGAGCCAGTCCGATTGAGATAGTTCGATTTTTCTAATCGGATTACCTCGCTGATTATCATTGATAAAGGTAAAAGAAGCTCAGCTATAAATAGCACAGCATATTCTGGGAAAAATATTTAATAATAGTTTGAAAACGTTAAATCAGTTATATTCAAGCCATTATATGTTTATAGATCAATGAAACAACTATGCATTTTCTGTTTTGTATTTGACATTTGTAGTGATTCTGTAAATAAATTGCGAATGAAAACGGCTATAATTAACGTTTAACGCGATCATGAGTGTAAAGAAAACGAATTATTTCAAATCTGCCATTTGTAAACGTTGTAGCGAGTATGGTATATATAAACAGCATAATAGCCGTTTAATATCTATGAAACTCGCTTTTATGCGTGCGTTCTCATTTTGCATATTTAATAACATAAATTACAGAGCCACATCAGTGCACATACTATGTTTGATAATTCATTCGTTTGTTGGATATTGTTTGCTGTTTTAAACACATATTAGGTCATATCGCGGAGATTTAGTCAACCTTACCATGTGTTCATGGGCGAACTCACGTATTCAAGTACTCTTACGACTATGTGCTCATACCTATTTTCGGGAATCAACATGAAATTATTGCCGTACTTAACGAGCAAACATGCACGAGCTTATTGAATTAGAGAAAAAACAATAATCAAAAGAGAAAAATTATGTGAACTCACGTCCGTACATATGACATCATTAACTTAGGAAAGAAAACAACGAAATATAAAGTTTGGTATGATATACATGTGAAATTAAAGAGCATGGTGTAATTAAAGATCATGTCAAGTTTTGAATATATCTGCTGAAACGTAATGTTATAACCCACACACGTTTTACTGTAACAGAACGTTTGTTAAGATAAGTGGTAAAGAAAATACACGTCGAATATATGTTTAAAGATATTTCTTGTTATATTTGATCGAGAATGTAACCCACCTTCCAGTTTCGCTTAATGGGTCAAGTTCCACACGGGTACTACTTCCCCGTACCCCCAAATTTTGTTTTCTACCCATTTTTTTTACCCATTTTTTGGCATAATTTTTGTACCCACAATTTTCGTACCCATTTTTGTTTCGTACCCAAAATTTTCGTACCCACTTACACAATTTTGGTGATGAAGATAAACTTAAATTGATGCTTTATATCCATCCTCTTCAAAAGCATCGTCACATCAGTGCTGTCAGTACTTTGATTTCGATGAAGGCACAGACGTATGTTTTTTAAATAACATGTTTGTATTTATGAGATCACCAAGTAAGTTACTGATATTTTCTAGAAGAATGAACAAAATTAAATAACAAACTTCCTATAACAATCCCAAGACATCAGGTTTGTTAGGTCGTCCAAACCTGTTTTTCGTTAATGTTTTATATTACACTCTATTACACAATACGCATAAGAAAGGTTGTTCAAAAGCAGAATAATATTCTTCAAAACACACAAACAGCTTTGTTATTTTAGGGTAAAGGTCCTCTAAGAACCATAAATTGTACTGCTACATCAAACTGCTCTTTTAGAAATGGCATGCAGAAACTCATCGAGCTCTGGAAATGTGCGTCATTACCGATCTATCTACTGATAAAATAGTTCATTGTGTAGTAATGATTTTATTTGTCGAGATAATGATATTCATTTTATAACGCAACGCTTTTATGTTCCGTTACAAATATTGCAAGTGCAAATTGCTCACATGGTATTTGTGAAATCTATTCATAAAATATATGTGCATACACATTATTGATTAAGATACCATACAATGTAAAGTTTCTGAACGTAATCTTACTTGTATGCGAAAAAATCTTACATAAAAACTTACTCATTTACTACTATATAATTTTAAGAAGGATAATTTACATGTTAATAATGCACACAACCTTTAAGAAGATATGCTTGATATCTACTCCAAAGGTATTTCTGCAAGTACAAAATAGCATTGATAACAATAAACCATAATCTAATTTAATGTAAACTTGTTTTTTGTCCTGATTAAAAGCCATATTGAAAATACCCAATTTTGTTATTCTGCAAGTATAAAACACACATTTTGGCAAAAGACTGTTAATGAAATTCGGGTAACGTAATTTTGCGATTTTTATTTCGAATCTCATTTATCTTCAGTCATCAAAAAGAACCACCCGATTATTATCAAACTAGCCCGTTCCATCAACATTTTTAAAATATCAGACACAAATGCGAATGCATTCCAAAGATATGCTTATCTGACGATCATGCAATTAACTTGCAATAAATCAAGCTGGTGTTGCATTGTTCGTTTCGCCTAAACTCCGCACTAAAAAGGACACACGGAGACATAATAAGAGACTATCTGGCCCCTGTCGAATTGCCAAACCGATTTGGAAAGGTTTCCAAAATAAAATGTCTTTCTTGGAAAACATTATATGGTGCCAAAGTTTGCATATTGTTTTTATAAGCAAAATGCATTACATATATATTTAGGTAAAGAACGACGTTAAGAGTTACTCGGTGATTACTAAATGTTGAATATAATGGACTCATTGTTATATTGTTAACTTTCAATTTATGCAAATAACTACGTCCTGCTCATGCCGCATGTTTGTTTTTGTTCATGAAAAAAGTTCGCGAGGATTTACATATTAAATACTGTTATTCAAGCGCATGAGGTAATACACTATCAGTACCAAAATGTACATTTTACAACAAACTTTTTTATGGATTCCCTTTTCCACATCTGCTGCGAAATATATTAAACTGCAATACATCCATTTACTCCTTTACTTGAGTGGTAATGTATTTATGGTCTACTCTTTGCGTTCTTGGAATCCAGCCCCATAGATTTGTCTTCTGTGTCGTCTGTCAGCGACCTGCTGACTTTCTTAGTGAATGTGAATTGCATTCAGTTCAATGTATAATTGGCAATATATGCGAACGAAACATTCTTGGTTTTGGTTGTCAACAAAGTTTTGCTCAGGCGCTGTACACGACAAATTGTCGGGCTCTCGAGAAGTAAATTATGCTCCCATTTAGGACTTGTTCCGAGTTATTCAATGATTTGTTGACATACAAATTCACATTCAATACTGACGAATGATATGGTTGATCAACAGTTGAAGTTTGCATTAGTTTGCATTAAACCGAAAAGAAGAAAGCGTTACAAGATTAATATACACGGTCTTGAAATGTATAATACATCTACATGTTTTACTTGTCCACACTGCAAAATGGAAAACTTTCCCACGGTCGTTCTTCACTGTTTTATGGACTTAGGCTTTGTAAGTGGGATTAAAACGTTAAAATTGTCTTAAAAAGTAAAATTGATTTCGACATAAATGCGTGTCAAGCCAATATTCCTTACAAGTTGCGGTCTAGTAACAAAGTGGAACTCCTTTCCTATATAAACTAGAATGCGCTCGTATATTTTAAGCGTCAGGCACTTTGATCATGTAACGAGTAAGACAATTTGTCATTCTAAGATCATAACCTTCTTTGCCGTTAATATATAAAGAAAAAATATTAGAAAATGCAACGGATCATCACCAACTGTTTGTATAATAATTTCACATTTGCTACATTTACGTTGTAATTACAATACTCAATCACTTGCTATGTTCATTTGCTTAGTTATAAATATCGGAAAAAAACAAATGCAACAAACCCCACTCAATTGTGAGACAAGATGTCAAATTGTGCTGTATTCAAAAATATAAGTTTGCTTATTAGGTTTATGAAATGCTAGTAATCTGTTACAAACATAAAAGTTTTCATGTCACGAATATTTATATCTATGTAGAACAAATCACTCATTAAAACTAAATGACAAATATACACAAGAAATCAATTTTATATTGTTTTATTGAAGTATGTGCTACGGACCTTTCAATGTTGTGGGGTGGTCTCGAGTCTACATTCCATGACAAATATCATATTATGGTATTAAATGAGCCCGTCAATAACCAACGCCACATGGTTTCCGGGGTTCTTGGTGTAAGCACAGGAGTTGTCACGTAACGGTCATCGAATACATCAATCCGGGCCAACGTACTCAAGGTGTTTTAATTGGCCAATACAAAACACAAAATATGTAATTTAAGCCGACAATATAAACATCTGCTGGGCCTAACCTTGCGTGGCGGTAAACGTGTGGGTATTTATTCGAACAAATCTGAGCTAGCAAAAACTTTACCCAACGGCATTTTTGCTGTTTAGAGTTTGCCTCATAACACGTCTCTAACATGTCTCTAAACGTCTTAATAACTGATAAGTTAAAGTTACGCATTTCGCTTATTACCCTTCGTTATATTTGAAACCAAATATGATCGTGTATATCTTTGAAGTCGGCGTCTGATTTCTTTTATTATACTACAAGAACATAATGCAACGAAAATTACCGATTCCTCTTGCACCTTAATGGCATGTTGACCTTCGTACGATTTCACAAGTTTTAATTTAGAATAACAATTCAACTTTGCAAATAGTTCAAGAAAATAATGATTTAAAAAACGCATTGTAAATAAGACCATCGCAACTTTGTTCTTTGAACAACAACCTCTTATAAAACTTTATTAAGGAACAATTGCATTGTCGAAGAAAGCATGTCTGTTTGCGTTTCAACATACGTTTGTTTATTTTCCTTATTCGATTGCAAATGTTAAACGTTTTTTACCACCAGTTTAATTGTTATTTGAACGTTATCCGTAGATGTCAAGTTAAACAAGTCTTGGATTACGAATGCATCCAACAATTGTTTAACTCACGTTATTGTAAACTCATCAGATACAGGCAATACATATATAAGTTGTCCGTTTTCACTGTCATTTACCCCAAAATATGGTCAGTAATTAGCCAAACCTTTTTCGTGTGGATCTTTTATTATACAAATCATTTTCCAAATACAACAAGGATTTAAATGACAGAACAATCAAACATCGCCTTGCAACATATGTTCTTGTATGTGATCGTTTTATGTGTGAACATGATTGAATCTAGCACATATTATCGAACACTTTATCCGTATTACTAAAATGCTTTATGTTTGCTTTTGGGCCTCAGTTCCACCCATTAATTGTACTCTACATAAAGCCCATAAATTGTACTGCTACATAAATCCGACTTTTAACGAATGACACGACGAATCTCATCGAAATCCGGAAATGTGCGACGTTACCGATCTATCTACTGATAATACAGTTGAACGTGTATTAAAATTGTTTTATTTGTCGTGATATAAGTTATCATGGTTCAATTCTCTCTTTAGTTTCGTTAAAACTAATGTTTACATTATATCCGTGTAAGTTGTCCATTTATTCTGAACATTGCTGACAGTCACTAAAAATATATACTTTTACAATTAATGGATTAACATACCATACGATGTATGGTTTGAACATAGTGTTACTAGTATGCCAAAATATAAAAAAAAACTATTAGATAAACAGTTTGATAATTTTAAACATACTTTTCATGTTATTAATTCACACATACTTTGGAAAGAAAAGCTTTATTTCTTGACACAACGTCTTGCTGTCAATTCAATCTACCATTTATAACAATAAAACAATAATTTTTTAGCAGTACATAAACAACCAAGCAATGTAATATGGAACTTTTACACCCATTATGGCTGCTTCTTCCTGTATTTGTGCGATGATGATCTGAAATATAAACTTTATGATGCAATATTTTAAATCTTTTTCTATTAAGAAGGAATGTAGTTGACACTTGTTCATAGTTTCATTCTATCGTTCCTCAAAAAGTTGTAACTTTGTTGCTCTGGTATCTTCAATACCATTGAGTAATTAAATGGTAATTAAATTGAATGCGTTTTAATTCCCTTTTATTATTGTTTAATTTGAGTAACAATTCTATGAGGTTAAATTTTATTTACACTTAAATGTCTTATGAATATTGCTGGGCCAAGTGTGAGGTTGAGCGCTCCAAAACCGCTTTAAACCCCCAATGCTTTGCATTGACCGTTCCAAGGCGGTGACCATAGCTTTATTCTTATTTGTATTTATGTTGTTTTGTATTGTGCTGTATTGTGCTGTTTTGTACTGTTTGGGCAATCGGTCACTTGTCTTAAATAAAGGACCTACTAATTGTTTATAATAATAATTCAATACTACTCTAGCAGCTGGAGTTTCACTTCTTTATATTGAATTGCACAACAGTTTGATGTGTGCTGCGTGGATGCAGTAGCGTGTATCCCCGTACATATCTTCGATGTTGTTATATTTTCAGCCTTCAGAGGCTGGTAGCGGTATTGTTTTTTTTAATTATTTTTAGAAACCTTGTATAAGACCTTTCTTATACTTAGATTCTTATACATTCTCTGTACTTATAAAGTAAACGTGTATGTTCATCAATTGAGAGTTCTGCAGGTTATACTGAATTTTTACAGACCATTATCTGACAAGCTGCCTTTTTACTCTTTTATGTATATTGACTTTGCAATGTGTATTAATGTCACTATAAGATTGGTGGTTTCGCCAAATAAAAAACCTATGGACAGATTGATAACAAAAAAACCTAAAGTTGTTCTCTCCCCATTGAGAATTCCGATTGCACGTAGTATTCATTTGCCGTTAAATTAAAGACAGTTGCTTTTTTCTAAACCTACAGTCAAATTTAGTGTACTTCGAACATCTTTCATTGGAGATACAATGCGGCAGGGTTCTAGTTCGCAGCGTAATCAAGCTCCGTGTAATCGGTATCCTACAATAAATAAGTGCAACTCCAGGAAGTGTTTATGTTGCAAGTTTTTAAATATGTCCTCTTTTATTCTTTCATCTCTTAATAACCGCAAATTTTCAGTTAACATTAAATCCGATGTCTCATGAAATTCTATGCATGTGGTTTATGTCATTACTTCAAATGTACCCTGTTGTGGTGCGCAATACGTTGGGCAGACTGGTAGATCACATTTTTAAAATTAAAAATAACAAAAAATTTTACAACTTCATTTACCAGCACTTTAATAAAACGGGTCATAGCGTTACAAATATTTCAATTCAACCTGTGGAGCAACTTATTTTTAATAATAGTACTTCAAATCAGTGCCGATTATAAGCAAGGTGCATGTCGGAATTTGAATGGATTAAACGTTTGCAATCAGCTTACTCACTTGGATTAAATGATAATATTCTAAATGTTGGAGCTATTTCTAAAAATAAATCGATTAATTCATTTTCTCTGTTTAGTAAACGTCTAAAAAATAAACGTTCACACGGCATTAGGAAAAATGGTAACTTAAGGCGTAAATTTAAACGTCTGCTTTCTTTAAATGACTGCTATACATTATTACAAAATGGGGGTAAACATAAATTACTTAGTGCACTTTGCTCTCTTTCTGTTTCTTCGTTGGCGCATATTGATAAGGAATGCAAACTTATTTTACTTCAATCTGACCCTCTATTTGAATGTGCTTGTATTATTGAATCTTTCACTGACTACTTTCTTAAACCATTTATTGAAAATGCACTTAACAACACTAGAAATCGTATCAAAATTGAGTTTTGTAACAAAGGTCTTGATTTAATTGACCTTCCAAAAATATTCAATGATAAAAATGTACGTCGGTTGAGTCCAATTAGTCTGCTGTGTCGTCTGTCAGCGACATTATCAATCTCGCTGGCTGATTTTCTCAGGTGGTACTTGTTGAAGGGCATACTTCACGGAATACTGTTAGGGCCATCGTGGTTACACATTAAAATCCAGATGGCGACAATGCGATAGTGCGATAGTACGATGGCAAGAACGGAACTCCGTATTTTCTCAGGTGATACTTGTTGAAAGGCATAATTAAAGTGCGTTGCAGTCAGGTTTTGAATATTTGTCCAAAGAAACATTTTTGGTTTCCGTTTTCAACAAAGTTGGAGTGTTTTTGACGTTTTATATTACAATTTGTTGATATATTGAGTAATAAATTATGTTCATACATGTATAGAATCAGTATCTATAAATAGACCCACATTGTTTTGTTATCTAGATACAATATCAAGAAAGCTAGCATATGAACAATATCATTAGCGTTGCAAACGAATCAAAAAGCTATAACAAATGGACTTAACTCCGCGCTATTTCATTGTTTGCAATATAGAAATGTATTTTGTTTAATAGAACGTATTTTTATGCGTTCATTTTGAGATTACCCTCCCGAAAGATAAGCGTTTACCATGTAATAAAACTATTCCTTTAAATGTGTCATATATATTCAATTTTATTGTATATATACTACCTACAAACATATTTACTAATTTTTCCCTTGCACATTTTAGACAATGTGTCGGTACATTTACAAAAATCTGTACTTTTTTACAACTGAAGGTTTAATATCAGCACATGTGGACAGTCCTAGCAATCGTAAAACGCGTAAATACATACATTAATTTACTTATGTAAAGATAACAGAGACATATTGTAATATTTTATTTTGTCACCTTTTATTTCCATGATATGCTATTAATTGTGATATTTATAAAGTAGCTATATACATATTGTATTTTGTTTAATAGAACGTATTTTATGCGTTCATTTTGAGATTACCCTCCCGAAAGATAAGCGTTTACCATGTAATAAAACTATTCCTTTAAATGTGTCATATATATTCAATTTTATTGTATATATACTACCTACAAACATATTTACTAATTTTTCCCTTGCACATTTTAGACAATGTGTCGGTACATTTACAAAAATCTGTACTTTTTTACAACTGAAGGTTTAATATCAGCACATGTGGACAGTCCTAGCAATCGTAAAACGCGTAAATACATACATTAATTTACTTATGTAAAGATAACAGAGACATATTGTAATATTTTATTTTGTCACCTTTTATTTCCATGATATGCTATTAATTGTGATATTTATAAAGTAGCTATATACATATATATATATATATATATATATATATATATATATATATATAGAGAGAGATAGAGATACTATAGGAGAGATAGAGAGAGAGCTGAGTAGATCTATATAATTAGAGATTAGATATATATAATATAGACATATCATATACATATACATATATACATGTACCTATTATACAGTATATATAATCTATATTATATTATATATACTATAATATATATATAATATATATATATATTATATATATATAATATATATATCATATATATATATAATCATATATATCTATATATATGAATACTTTATGAATCAATGATAACACATTTTTTATGAGAAATATAACGATTCATTCGATACATTGACAAAATGCTTGCATTCAATTGTAAAAACGACAACAATTTTTAAAACAAGATCAACAGATACACACGCAAAATAAAGACACAACACTATAAAAATCAGACATTAATATACACACTATGACTCCGTTGTTTATCAAATGTACATGTTACACTGGTGCACTCAAAGAACAAAATGCGTCAGGCAGCAATTATGTTCAAGATATTCAAAATTGCTTAACCATAAGATGGCCGTCTTTTAACACATTCATTACCAATAGCAGCTGCGGGAAGCTAATGTTGCAGCTGAGGATTTCACCAGGTACTAAATGTAGGCTAATTGTTGACCAATATATTGTACGTTATCTCACTATTCCCATTTAGAACAAAACGTCAATACCTAGTAAAACATGTACTGAAGAGTGACGATTTGACTTTTTTTAACGGTTTCATTTTCTCTCAGTATTTTGCTTTGTTTTCCTGTATGTTAAGTAAATAGTAATTAAAGGAGGGAACTCTAAAGAAAAAACAACAACACCTTATTCCCACCAAACGATCAGCTTTAACAACTAACCCATTCCAGTGAAAGAGTTGATTCACCATTTAATTTAATTCTAATTTAAAGTATAATTGCTTAAATTGTGGAGAAAATTACAATGAATACAATCTTGTTTTTTTCCGAGATTTGCCAAGTTGATCTTTCTTTCGAAAAATTCTTTATGAAAACGCTTTACTTATTATACATTGGTACTTGGTTATGACTAACATACATAATTGTAATATTTTTATATTGTCTTATATAACTCGTTCATTGTTTTATAGTTATTTATTTTCCTATAACCATTTTAATTGATTAAATACAAATAACCATGATACAATTATCACGTTTGCATCGTCAGAAGCGATAATACTAGAGAATGTAAACGTACATCACACACGCATAAAAACGTCTGTAAACTATTATGTAGAAAAGAAGAAAATGGCATTACAACAGTGGTTTGAGTCCGTAGTGGGTTGCTTAATCAGTTCTGATAAAACATTCTATATACATGATTTTCTTGGGCGTAGTCCGACTTATGTATCACACGTATCAGATACGAGCAAGACGTTTATAAGAAACTGCATACACGAGTCAAATTAATGAAGCAATTTAATTGCTGCGTAATTTAGCGTTGACAGCGACCGTTTTGGTACTAGAGTACTTTGAGTGTGTTAACATAGAATGTCGTATAAATTGGTAAAGATGATGCTAAGAATAATCGTTAACCGAATTACGACTTGGTTTCTCGTGCTCTCAACGTCGGACCTTCAAGGGCAATTTGAACGAGAACTTCATGATACCACATGATCAACATACGTAATAATAATAATAATACTACTACTACTACTACTACTAATAATAATACGATAAGTATGTATTAATTGGTGAACTAAGTAGTATTCATAATCAATATTGCCATTTGTATTGCATTTTAACTACTCATATTACGTTTTCATTTCTGGTGAACATATTTTAAATGTTAACATCGTTATCACATTTTGTATAGCTTGATGTATGCCATAAATAAAATTCAACCGTGGACAATAAACTAAAAGATGCAGTTAAGACACCAAGAGCATAAGTCCACGATCAATAGATTTTAAGATGATGTTTAAAGATAACATTACCACTCCAGTTTCAACCAAGGACGTGAGGAGACGAGCTGATTTTACGATTAAAATATGGCGTATTTTTTAAGAGGGGCTCAAACGATGCTTTTAAGTGCCGCCACGTTCCTCAAAAAGTCCATAAACTTTTAAAATCACTGAATATTTCGAAATATATTTGGAAAAATAAAGTTAACCAAGATATATATCTAAAAACATGCTCTCAACATTTGTCTTGATAATCGATTGCACATGCAATAGTATGAATGCCTACAGTGGCCACTCTTTTCTTTAAACCGACACTCAATATTCAATATTATATTTGAAAATGTACTTTTGACGCTCAATGATCGACATGCACTATTATAACTAGTAATGATGCTGGGGTTTTAAGAAATTATTAGACAGGAATGATCCTGCAATTGCAGCTTCTTTTATGTTTTATTTCAATATTTGATTATTTTCTACGCAAGGAAACTGTACAAAACTATGTTAAACCTTGCCGTTTTATGACACGCTTAATTTGCAATTTCGAGTAAATAATTTTGTTTTAAATAATATTTTCCTTGCGTACGCACATATATGTACCGGTATGAATTTTGGATGCGAGAAAAACAAGAAAACAAACAGACAGGATACAACATATAATGACGTTATGTACATATTGCACAGTTACTATGTTTTAACGTATACTGTTTATCTGCGTAAAAATTGCACGCTTACAATTTGTTCAACGTATAGTGTCATAGGCGAGAAAACAGACATCATGTTAAGCCAATGACATGATTGTACAGGTCACGCGTAAACAAGGTTGTCATAAATAATGATCCGTTTTAATGTTTATGAAGATGCTGACAAGAAAATGCGGGTGTTTTAATTATTACCAACCTCAAGCGTTTGCCATAGCAGTAATGTGTTTGGATATTCAACTAAACGTTACAATAGTTCATACGTACTACAGAATACCGTTTAAAAAAGATTTCTTAATGTTTTTTTTTACCCTTTATCATCAAGATTCTATTTACGACTGAATGTATGTATCGTCTTAATTTGAGTATATAGTTTCGAATAGTCTGTAATTTTCAATCAAACGAGAATAAAATAATTATGATGAATGAATAAAATGAGTATTGACATAATTAACATAATAAGATTCATACTGACAACGAGTTGATGAAACTGATGAATGAACTGCACCAAGCATGCGGCAATTGGCTTCATTTTATGATCAAATGATATCAATCAACCCAAATATTATCGAAATAAGTAAGCTGACACCTTATTATAAATGGAAACAGAAGCATCAAAAGATGATAAATTAACATCATTTATATAGGTTGCAAATGACGAGAGATGGAGTTAATGAGCAGGACTTTATGATATAGTTAGTGGTCGCTTTAAGACAAGAAGGCCAGGAAGCCATTACTCATTGTCCTAATGTCAAGCGTGGTTTCGATGATTCTGGAGCAAAGCCATACTTAACATAATATTGTTGTTCAAGTAATTTGCAAATCTGACCATTTCTTGGTCAATGTTGTTGATTTATATGTATGATACACGTATTTATAAATGGCGAGGATCTGAATAATGAATTGCTAAGATCTAGAATGATTTGTATGTACAGTTATAGAGTTTTAGGTTAGACATAATAAAAATAATTATATACTTTATTTCTACATTTATTTGAAACAGTTTTTTTTTGTTGAGATTCATAAGTTGCATAAATTGCATTCAGTTTGGATTTCTCAATTTCTTAATTTGATTAGCGTCCAATTTCCCTGCTACATAAGGCAAGAAATTGAGGTAAAAAGTTGGCTTAGACAGCTACGACGAAAAAAAGAGACATAAAGTTCACATGCATGTTTATTTTACTACGCAGGTAAGTAATCAATAACATCCATTTTAATTTAAATGTGAATAACTTTAATAATCATATCATAGTATTCACAACTCGCACATTAATTATATTACCTAAATAAATTGTATATAAAAACGTTCGTCAGTCACACACAACGGTATCCTGTTACTTTCGAGTGCTTGTTACGAGCAGTTAACTCTCAAATTTATGCAATTTCACAAACTTGTGTTTGATTCTTCGTAAAGACAGAATCCCTGATAAAACAGTTTACGATTTATTGTTTTATCTAATGTTACGTCCTCAACAAATTTGCAAAACCACTACGAGAAGCATCTGCTTCTTCTTGCTCTCGAGTTAGTACATGTTTTATCAGCCAGCGCTTTATCACACAGGTCAGTGGCGGACAGGTCTTTAAGCTGTTCTTGTAACAACATTGATAACATCCCTACAGTTGAAAGCATATGACTGATATGCAGATTATACAGATTACCGTTAGATTGGATTTAGATGCTATTTTGTCTGTTCGCATGCAAGTATATCAAGTAATACACGGGTTATATGCTCCAGTTCCATGCCACGCTGTTTGTTCATGGAGTTTCCTTAAAACTTTACTTTCGATTTTCTTCTAAACAAAGTCATGATTTGAACGCAAAACAAAATATGCAATTCCATCTTATATAACCCAAACTTGCATATCAAATCAGCATGGCATTTTTAAATAATTAAATCGGTTGTAACATAATGATCATGAACCACTTATCGGTTTCCATGGGACCAATATAAATTGTCGCGGAAATATATATAATGTTACCTTGTTCAAGTAATATGTTCCTTTCAAACAATTAAGTGTTGTTTTCTTATACCGTTTATGCAAACTTATTCGCGGAATTGTTGAATGGGTGGATTTTTCCTAATGATTTTTTTCTATGCATGCATCAGTACCAATACTTGTAACATTATATGGTAATACAATCAAAAAAATTAGAAAGATTATGTACTGAAATGCATACATCTTTTTCAGAACGATTTTCGTGTTTATTCACGCTTACAAAAGTGCGCTTAGTTATGCCAATAAAAGTACATGGAGTATCATACGTGGAATTGCGCTTTTCTTTGAAATGCCCCATATCCAATCAACGTATGCTCATTAATTATCACTCACATGCGGAAAGCAATTTTCCAGTGACCAGTTTATGACCGTGGGCGGGCATTCAATACCGCCAGAGTATCTGTTTTGTACATCACGGTCAAAGTGGCTGGAGTCGCAGGCGATTGAGAATTTAGAAACAATATGTGCACACTTGCTTCTTTCGTGTTAAATCATTATTTGATAGCCTTGATGTTCAGGTCTTGAAAATATCTATAATAGCCGTTCTTTTTTTAGTAGCTTGGTGAGGGCGATAAAAAATAGACGGGAGTATTAGCAAATTTCTTATAGAAAATTATATTGTTGGTCGCTCTAAATGATAATTGAAATTCGGGGAAACGAAAATGGTACAAAACAACATGTTTCGTTACTAAGTACAAGTGAAACTGCAGTTTTGAAAGACATCATAATATAGTTTACATTGTGAAAAGTTTCCGAAACGTTGAAGTTAGGTGTCCAATTTAAGAAACAGCATACAAGTACACAGATCATTGCAATTAAGCAACGATGGATTCTTCTATTATCTTCTTCCATTTCCCAAATCTTCTTACACGACTTACACGAATACAAGTAAACTATTTCTCATTATTGAATTTATTCCGTTTCTGCAATGTGTATAACCACTGTTGACCTTTGTCAACTACAACACCGATGCACCAACACGTGTTTTGTCGGCCATCGTCTCTGACAACAAAACATTACATGTATGAGCTCATAATCAAACGATATTAAAAACGCTGAACGATTTGCATCAGATATTTGTCATAACAAATTAAAACGCAAAGGCTAACCTGTGCGAACAACAATGCACGCTGAAGAAATAGTTACTGCAAAGATGAAATGACTAATTATAAAAACAAATTTCGAAGGGCAAAATTACAGTTGATGTGATCATTATGCTATGTCGGTGGTTAGAAACAGTAAGATAATGTATTCTTTTATATATATGCGTATATAAATAGTGATACACCGTAAGTGATCTGTATAATACAGTTTTTGAGATTGTAAAAAGTAAAGTCTATGGACCTTTCGGCATAGAATCAGCCAACTTAAACAATGTCGCCGTTGAGCTGAGTAACTCGTCAGATCCTGAAATAACGTAAACATGTTTAAAATACATTGCCAATTGACAATATTTATAATCCAATATTTCAAGGAAAAGAAAAATACGCTTTAGATAAAAGAAACATATTTAATAAATAATGTTTGATATAATTGAATTAATATTCAGCATTGCAATCGTTTTTGCACCAACTGAGGTTGTGTGCTTGCTTTTTCTTTGCATTGCTATCAATTATCAACGGGCTTACACATTTCTAGTATATTCAGTGTAAGCTCTTTTTCTGAACCATGCCCAAAACTAAAGACCGGATTTTCGATACATTTTACACACGGAAGCACGCATGTTCTAATAACTGCTGATAATTGCTTACTTTACAAAATGTATATGTCCTGGCGGTAAAGGCGGTAAATGATAATGATTTGCACATCACATATCTTTATGACATGTTATCTTAATAAAGTTGAATTAAGAACGCTCTTTGGTACTAAATGAGTAATAGTATTTTCCGAGCTATAGTTAACGTTATGTTGATCTATATCTCCAATACAATCATAATGCAATGTTTGTTTGCAGTTCATTGTATCCAAACCAGCTATGTGTAGGTACAAGTATTAAGAAACAGTGTGTACAATTCTACAAAAAGACTGCGGAACAAGGTTGCTTTATCCCTCAACACTTGGCGGATGTGTAAGTGATAATAGCGAAGCTAAAAAAGCAGAAATTCACAAATCATGGTTCGTTTTGGATTGGGGTTTTCCAAAGAGCTGTATATGTGAGTGTATTGCGAAACACCAGTAACGAAACTAGCCTGATTTAAGTGCATCGGAAATACTACTTAAAATAGTGGTGCTAATGCTGCAAGTTGCAAGTATAACTGCGAATCCTTCTCTTTTTTCTCCTACCTCCTACCTATGATTATTTCTACTGTTACGTCTTCGTCATTCTGGGCGTTTTCTTCTTTCAGCTTTTGTTGTTTTAATTGCATTCATGTTGATGGTGAGAATGGTGCTGCTGATATTAAAGACGATTCGATTCTCGTTATATAAGGACTTGCTGATATAAATTATATAAAATAGTGAATGAACTTGAAGGAGTTTATATTGGTTGCCGTTTATTCAATGTATATAATATATACATATATTATTATTTATAATACTATCGTTGCCATGGAATATTTTGGCTTCAGTTGGCAGCGGACTAAAGGACTTATACCATACAGACATTCGTTTATTTGCAAAAAATTACGGCAGTTATCACTCAGCGGATGACACGCTGACAAGAGCCAATTTTACTCACATCTCAACGCGCAAGTTCGCGTGCACCTTCGTTATCAATTGAACGCATAGAAGGCGCAGAGTAATTTATGAATTCAGGGAAAGGTTTCGGCTGTTGGGCGGGCTGATAAGCATATGTCAAGTTCTCTTTTGCTTTCTCAGTAGCTACAAATGATAAGGTCATGAGTGTTTACAAACATTCATTAACACAAAGATGTGCTATCTGGTTATTATTTTGCAACTTCAATTAGAGAAGTTGTTGAAACATACCTTTACGGTGTAGAATAACGCTAGCTTTACATTTTTGTGGCACACGTTACATTTGTCTATACGTTCATAGTTTTAATTATCGAATGATTTGTACGTAAGAAAGCAGTCATTTATCAAAATAAATAACGAGTATATAGCATGAACATGTGTAAATAAGCGACTTTTTATTTTTAATAGCCAACACGAGACGATTTTGACAGAGCTAAGTAACCTCTGTAGGCCAAATTCCGGACCTAAATTATTAAATTAGGTAAACAAATAAAATGAACCCTTAATTGTAAATAGGGGTAGTTCGAAAACAAACAGAATATCTTCAATTAATTACCCTTGTTTAGTGTAAGACATTATCGAAACACTCGAGGACTAGTGGTGACAGAATAAGTTAAATGCTACCTAAGCATTAATTCATTCTTATTATTTCAAGTATTAAATATATTTTACCGATCGAAAAACTAGAATGGCATAATATATTAAGTTCTTTTAGTATCTACAGAATAAATAACTTAATAACATTGACTTGAAAATAAGTTACGAAAACGGTTATTTTGAAAAATATTTGCTTTTGCTTCGTTTTCCGATGATTGTAAGTATTCGTCCCTTTTCCGTTACATGTAAAATAATATATTTTCAAGTTGCATTCGTTCGCAAACGAGTTGAGCCTATCGTTTCTGCAGTCTACCGCACGCCCGTATCAGTAGCGCCAGAATTCGATAGGTTTTCCAATTTTACAATCAATATAGGCATAATATTGAATTGTGAAAACTGTTCAAACGATCAGGTCTGCACTGTGACATTATAAAAAGATGAAATACAAACAATTAAAATAAGCGTTAAATTGAGTAATGGCATTAGACCTTATACTTCAAATTCAATAAAAATACATTAATTGTATTATTTGGAAAGTGATTACCTTTCCAGTAGTAATTATCGTGATGGAGGTAATATGTCAATATTTATAAGACCATGTAAATTATATGTTAAGATTTCACTCGATTTTCAAGTGGTATTACATAAAGTAAGCGATGTAAACACTGTCTGCAGACTATGGTACTGTGTAGGTAGTATACACTAACTCCAGAGTAACATAGATTTCGCATTTAATTAAGGATGTTGCACAGTTTTGTAGTAAATCCCGTGGATTTCTTCGCATCTTTACATAATATCGCAAAAAGAAATAAGCATTCTAATAGAAATGATCGTTGTAGCTATAAAACACGCATGCTTCACTTAAATCATATTTCATTTGTAAATTTAAATTGGAAACATTTGTGGCAAAGCCGTCTCGATTCCATCACATGTCATGGCCCTAACCTACCTTGTCGTTTATACCACACACTAAATTGCCGTTTAGAAGATAACCCAGGCAGTTCGGAATCCAGACAGCAGTTATCGACTGTATATGTCGGTGTCATCTATATATCATTGCACTCTGGTGCTTGGATCGTGACTCAAGAGTACACGGAATCAACCGCTGCCAAGCCTGCCATTCGCATGAGCAAATGTATTTAAACGAGTTCTCGTTGGATGAAAACTTTTTTAAAGAGACACACGTCTTGATCATCTTATGTCAATGGCGTGAATGGTTTCGGTGTATTCTTGAATTATCGTTGAAGTCAAGAATATGTGTAACAAGCACAAGCAATTCAATGTTCAGTATGTGCATGCACTTAAAACGATTTGTACAGAGACAGGTTGAACAAAATGTGAAAATTTGATAAAGTTTACGTAGAGGTGAATTTCAATAATTTGGTGTACGGAAACATATGGAATTGTCTCCATAAATATGTAAAGCACTTATTTTGGCACTGGTGCATTTAATTGCCACGATCCGATGATGACTGATGTTATTAACAATTTTGGTAATTACGACGACATTTACACAAGGCGTAATATTCAACCGCACTAACGGAAACTGAAAACATAACATTTGTTTAATAGGCACTATCAAAAGGAACATGTGATGTGAGCGGCTACATTTAATAACAAGGACATCGAACAAAAACACGAATCTTGTATTGTTCGAAAAAAGATTATAAATCTAACACGAGCAATAGAAATAAACATAATGCTACTGTGACAGAGACATTGTTTTTTGAGTTGATGTAAGATTGCTAATTTTTATGTTAAATATGCAGATTATACTCCTCGTCACTGTGGAATCTTATAATCCGATTAGATTTAGTGCAAGATAATCGTTACTGGGTATAAATGTTGATTGTATAAACAAAACTTTGAACATTCATAAATACCCTATAATTATACGTTTAAGTAGACAATGCTATGCAATTTACTTGTAAATCAGTATAGTATAGCTCGACAACATTAACCTTGCACACGTCTACTTTATACGGATTAAATATCAGATATCAGCTTGGATTGCTTTCTATTTTTGCGTTCGATGTAATTCACGTTGTGCATGCGTTTAAGGAGACTATAACAGTACACGTTGGGTAAGCTTCAATCGGTTAAAATCGATTCCAGATCGGAAACTATTACATATATTAATAGTAACTGTATGTGTTTCATGCATAAAGATCAGTTCCATCTCAACATTTGCGAGTTATGCATCAATGTTATTTTGCGGAAACTTAATACGCATTTTAAATCAACACCATTCCTTTAATTATGTGAAGAAATATGAACGGAATAATTACATATTTGCATTGATAGCACAGCGCTCACTCCTAAGCAATCCGTATTCTATTTCATAAACAGGTAAATGGAGTGTGGTTCATCTTCACATTGGTTTCATTGAATTATAAGGCTAGGTGGTCGGAAACGAAGCTGGCAAGAGCAATTAATAAAGTTCATCGGTGCCAAAACTCATTAGGGAACTACTAAAATCACGTCAATGTACATTATTAGCAAACAAGAAATCATATACTTACTGAAATTGTTGAAGCTTTTGCAAATGTAACTCGTCTAAAACGATGCAAAAACAAGATGAAATTGTAGGCTAGTTTACGCTTTATCTGTAAGCCGTTATACCTAAGGCATGTTAAATTAAGGAAGTTGAAACAGAAATGAGTGTAATTAATGTATTATCATTTTGAGAGATAACGGCTTTAAATGCAATCGATCTCATCAACCAAGACGCACAGAATGTTATTATCAACAAGGCCTATTCCAAACACGTTTGAGAATGCCTGACATAAATGCAGATTGTTATTTGAGAATCTGATGGACTATTTGCAATCTATCTTGTGTTGCATTATGCGTCTCTTCAATACGTTTATTCAAGCCACATACAGACATGTTCACTATTCTACAACTGTTGACTTGCCCAATCGAGGTGGAATAGTTTGCACACTAAAATCCGATTCTCGAAATTTTTAGTTATCAATTAAAATTGTTTAAAAAAAACAAAGACATTTAAGAATCAGTCAATCATATAGTAAATAGCACTGTTTTCAGTGGCAAATATTATAATCCATTTTATTCATGTACACATTTATACGTAAAAGAATGGTAATGTATTTACCGTTTGTTGTGTCGCCTTTCAACGACGTCATAAATTCCGCCAGGCGATTTCGTTCAGATGGTGCATGTTCAATAATTAAACAGCAATAGTTAAATCGTTTTTAAGAATATGAGTATAAACCTGTATCAAAGAAACTAGGTATAGATGTATAATCGAAGATCAAATAGAAGGACCAAATGAAATAAAATGCAGCATTTTGAATTGTACTAAATGAGAAAATTTGCAGGTAACATTACTTAGGTACTAAGAAAGCAATTATATACAAATACTGCTATGCACTTAAAAAATGAAATGTTTTTAATGATTATACAATCGGTCTTTGTTATTTAAGTGAACCCAAATGCTTATCGAACAGAAGCGATGCGATGCAATACGATAAGATGTATCGCAATAACATACAATACAATTCTACGCAAAGTTAAACATACAAACATGGACAACTTAACCTGAAATACACGAAAAAGTTTGGCTTCAAAATGTAGGGATTGTCGAGTTGTCTGAAACAAAGAATGGCCGAGTTATTGGGAACAAACATATTTTTGTTTAAGGCCAAATATTAAGGCTAATATGTTTTGATGCTTTTAAAGAGCCGATTCAATGTTGATGTTACAAAAGGTTATTAATATCCACATTCAAGGAATAGCATATTGAGGCTAACGATGTCATTATCTCACATTTGTTGGACAGTGGCAGCATTATGGATGACATATTGGGACATATATAAATTAACTGACAAAGCAATGAATGCGATATGTTGTAATTAGTTAATGTGTCACCTTTATTTCCCACAATATGGTATGCATCTGATCATTAACTCAGAGACAAACAATACATTTGGTGAATACTTTACAATTTATTGTTGACGAAGAGCTTGTGAAACCATTGTGCGAACATGAAACTTGGATAGATTGATGACCATTCAAATAGAATGAACAGCAATATAAAAAACCTTATAAAAACACGAATACCATGGCACATGGAAAATAGTATTGGTTTTGCAGACATTAAACACAAATATACACTTTTAATATATGGTAATATGCATGCCTGACTGCTGAACCCGTTCCAGAATTTAAGTTTTTTATTGATTTCTTTATTATTTTTGTTCAGTTTTGTTGCTAAATAAAAAAGATGAAGTCAAAACCATTAGACGGAAATCTCATTCTTTGCAAATATTAAAATGGAATATATTGTTTATTGAACGAACGTAATTGTTTTGATTTGTTTGTTAACTAAAATATCAAGAAAGTTCATAAAATTTATGGAAATACGTCTATGTATTAAGATACTTAGTATAATATATAAATATACATTATGTGGATGAAAAATGACAGTTCTCAATATAAAATGTGTTGTATGCTAATGTTCAAAGATCTGTTTGCAGGGCAACTTAAGCCAAATAGAGTTCCAAAAATAGTATAATCGGTCATGAGGCACATGAATCAGTAATGAATTAATTATTTTCGCTGCATTGACATTATATTATAGCATACTACAAGAAATCCTTTTCCAAAAGATCGTGTACTCTATAAAACATTAGAAACAATTAATCAAATATTTTATGATTTATAAAGATATTTTCTATAGATTATGCCATCTTTGCATTGGTTTATCAAAAGACAAGTCATAGAAATTGATGATTTCAATTAAACAAGTCTAATGTGCTTACCACGAGGACACTATGGCATTCTTTCACACCGTTTACTATGACAAATAGTTGCCCTAATGGATACTCTTTGCTTTGTTTTCAACCTGCAGCGTTTCTTGATAATTACAAGTAAGTATATCAAGAATCCAAGGTGACACAGGTCATGCGTTACATTGTTAATGATGGGCTGTCATCTTGAGGCTATCTGTATTCCGTTCAAGATTTATGCAGACAGGTTTTTCACTTTCAAACATATCGAGACAGAGATGCCCATGAGCAAAAACACAGTGTGGAAGAAACAAAATTATTTCACTTTAAATTAACTGGTTCTTATACAATGCCATCAGTAATTTCTATATTTGCTAAACATCTGGATTTGCTTTTACACGAACTTGGATGTGTTGCGTTTTATTTAAACTTGCGATTTAACAATATAGTATTACTGTTCAAAGTGAGCAGTAGTAAACTCTATGCAATAACGAACAACTGCTATGCCGTCAGCGTTTCGGGTTTGTTCGTGTTCAACCTAAGCCATAAATTTGCGACGCAACATCCCAAAGCAATATGATGACACTCGATTACAATGTATCCTGTTCTGTAGACACAATATCTGGGATATAATTGTCTGTCTGCTATGTAAAAATAGCTAATATAAGTTTGTCTTAAAGCAACCTGAGTTGGCATCAAAATGAAGCAATCTCGTTAATATTTCCAAATTGGAGCCAATCAGTTACTTGGGCGCAGTGTCTTCAGAAAGTTGAGTTCCACAAATAGTTGATTGAGTCATAATATTTGCATCCAATTATAGACATGTATTACTGTATTTCATTAATTTAAACATGCCTTATTCCATGAATTTACTTAACATCAATAAATAAATGTCACTATTCGTTTTGAAAATACGATATAAGAAATTCAGTGTGTTAAACACACTTACAAAAAACTGCTAGGTTCAATTTATACCATAATAATTATGAACGCTTAAAATGTTAAATTAGTTTTATTTTATTGCATCTGAAAATATGCCTGCGTCAAATGGATTGTTTGGGTCCCTAGCGGTTTTCAGCTGAAACGCGAACACTCTTGTAACGCATATCACCATATATTTATGTTCACCTACACAATATGTGAAACTCAATGCGATACAAAATAATTATTTTTAGTTGGAGTGCCTTCATATTTGGCGATTGACCAAACCACACGTCACATCTTCTATATGTAGACTTTTACAGTGTCCGAACATTTTTGTGATAAAAGTGGCTCTTTTGTTTTGTTTGATAATTAAGATTATTATTGTAGAATGGTCAAAAACAACATTGAATCGTCATATAAATTGGCGAATTAAACTGGTTCCAGAGGCGTAATTAAACCTGTCCTACATTGGACTGAAATGTAGATAATTGTATTGCACACGAAATGAAGAGATGTTTATTATGACGATAATAAACAGCTGATTATTTTAGGTAATAATTAACTGAACATTTATCATATTGAAGATACGTTTGAAACAATAGAATACGTATTATTATTTTACTATTCATGTTATCATATAAGTTAGAAATAATCCACATGGATATTGTATGGAACATTTTGAAAGTCGATTTAAGTAAACAAAAATTATAAGATTGCGAACAATAGGGTGGGAATATACTATTGGAGTATAACACACGATGCACTATTTACACTTTAAATACTATTTATATAGGAAGTTAAAATATTTCTATAAAATGAATACATAGATACTTGTTCCACATAAAATTCCACAATTTTTTTAATGCCTATTGTATGTACTAACAGGGAGAGCATAAATACTGAGTAACGAATACGAGTGATAACTCGGTACTATTGATTTTATTAAGGCGAATTGCTCATGGGAATATTTACATTACAAATGACTATCATGAGGCATTTTGTTCAATGAACATGTGCCATCAGAGAGTCAAGTATGAACAGTAAGCATAAATTTACACTAATCAACACTAATTTATAACTCGATGGTATTGCTCAAACATTATCACATGCTTTATAGCTTGACGTGTTGCATAAATTGAATACAACGCGACCAAAACATTACAGAAGACACTTTCAACATGAACTTTAAACGAATACAAGTTTTTAAGATTCTTCCGTAGATAGTGTGATAAATCCATTTTCTTCCACGGTGGTGTTGCGAAGAGTTGAGTTTGCGATGATAGTCTGGTATTTTGTTTGTAAAAAGTCTTAAGCGATATGACGTTATATGTATGGCTGATGATTTTATAAATATAATTATCTATAAATGCATCTTTTAATGAACTACAACGATGTTTTTCACATATCAGTCGTCTTGAATGTTGTATTTGTAAACGTAACGTTTACATCTGGTAAATCAAATATAAACAGTACATGTTACAACTATATATTATGAAAAAATAGTTTGAGGTATTTAATCACTGTCTCATTGAGATATCAAATGATATTGTGCGTATGTATTAATGTTTTTTTTTTGCTTTCGGAATACGTATTTAAAATATGTCGTCCAACATCCTGATTCCGTGTGGTGTGACACTGTTTTATGTTTATTATTGAGCTACAAAGCATGGAGCTTCGTGGGTAATAAACGAGTTTTGTACCAACGAAGATAGGATACAGAAAATTTCGGGTTGACTGTGAAAATACTACATACTATTTTGCTTGCAAATAAGAATATACCGTGTTTGTAAACGCCATTCATAGGCCAATGTTTTATATAATAAATATCGTTACAAAAATGAAAAAAAGCTAGCATAGGAGAGTATAACACTAACTTTCACATTTAAATTAATTATTTCTGATCGTTAACATTAGCTCAACGTTCAATCAAATGAAGGAAGAGCAGATGAGAACCAAATGTCTCTTCTAACATGTTTCTGGAGTCCCCTTTATATACATTTGATCTTAATATTATGTCGTTAGCAAACATACGGAAGACATATATTTAAAACTTAGTTTATTTGGAAAAAAGATGCACCTCAGAAAACAATAATGTAAAAGTATTGATAATACATGTATAAGATTTAATTTATAGTTTTTTTTAGAGTTGACGTCACTGTTAGATGTTGCGAAATGGCTTAGTTGCGCTCGATTGGTAATTGTCGACTCGGGTACTACTTAAATGCACCCCGGGTACTCTTTAGTATACTTAAATGTACTCCGGTAACGGAAAATATACTAACACGTACCCGGCCAATTTAGACTGTACCCGAGTATTATTGCCGCCCAAAATACGATGTCGTAAAACGCGCTACGGAATACGAAACCGAATTCTCTTTGAAAAAACCTTCATCAACATGCTTTTTTCAGCAGGAATTTCGATTCTTTAGATGCTATTTTACAGAATATTGATATAATTATGATTATAATTAATTTAATAAAAAAATAGACGACAACGACCAAATTAGCGTTAGAATTCCCGGGTACGTGTTAGTATATTTACCATACACGTGGTACAGTTAAGTATACTTAAGAGTACCCGGGGTACGATTAAGTAGTACCCGATACGATAATGACCAATCGAGCCTTAGTTACACATGCTTTCGTAATGTTAGAAAGTCACAACACATATACACAAAAACGTAATTTGCCATATATTTAGTACTTCGTTTATAAGCCCTGCTAATACCAGAAAAAGTAAAAATGCTTAAAGCAGTGTATGTTTAACTGTATGTTTATTGTGCGGCATATACAATGATTGCACAACTTTTCAACGATTCTATAAGTGCCTTAAGTTTTGTAGTTAGAGAAAAACAATTCTCATGAAGTATCACATTCAGAATGGCATTTTGTTATTCCTCATATCCAATTAACATTATGCTCATAACGCATCACTCGCACGCGAAAAGCAATTTTCCAGTGACCACTTTATGACCACAATCGAATATTTAACACCCCCCTGATAATCTGTTTTATACATTATTGCCAAAGTGTCCGGAATCGTAGGTAATTCAGTTAATGCGAAGTCACAAATGCGCAAATCAGATTCATAGCTTAACCGACTTGCATTAAGAAATGCGACTAAGTACTGAATAACAAGCACAGCCGATTTATATCTATATCTATATTTATATCTAACTTATGATAATTGCTTTGAGTTATACTGCTGATAGTTACTTACATTAGAACAGAACGGGTATTTTGTTTGTTAATGAATTGATATATAGATCGCTTATCTTTATCAAAAATTAGCTAAATCAAATTGCATCAAGAAACGCGATTAGGTACAGAAAACAACCTGTTCCAATGTCTATCCAAATTGTTCACGTATCTTCATAATGTTCATACAAACATTAAATTTGGTTGGTCCTCAAAGACGGATTTGTCTCCGAATAAATATGCCAAAATATTTGTAGACTGAAAATAAAACACCCGACATACAGTGCAGATGCAAGAAGGCGATTATCGTGTTTGAATACTTCAGCATATCTCGTGTTTTGACCTCGAACCGAGGCTCCACTACCTCCTCCACGCTTGTCTTAGAATGCAAGTGACATGGTGGCTTCAAGCTGAAATTGCAAAGTCGCGTTTCTAGCCTGAAGATGCGACATGGACCTGTACGTGACGTATGTCGAAGTGTGCAATTGACATCTATTCTTATTATTCTAGCTGCTAGTGCTGTTACTGATCCTTCTTTTTTACAAATGTTGTTACTACTGCTTCTTCTACATGTTCTTCTAATTATTAATATTATTCTTATTGTTGTAGGATTATGATAATACTAATAATAATGACGAAATCTGACAAACATAACAGCCATGATGGCAGCAGACATAAAACACGTCTATAATGTTTATATTTAACATGCTCGTTAACTTGAACATTTGGTCATCTTTAAATGTACCGATATTGAACTTGGGCGCGAGGACATAATAATCTACATCGATTCATTAATCTAAAGTACATCACTTCAATCATGGGGCGTTGGGTGACACTATGACAAGGGCCTACTTTGTCGTATCTTATCGCAATAGTTCATTTACCACTATATAATCGCCAGTGCACCACGACGGAACCGGATAATTCTGAGATGGACAAATGGCCCATGTCGTGTTAAAATGTGTCGTATGTCATTTGCGTATATTTGAACAAAACACACAATTGATGAACCGAAGTTTAAAAGAATACATTTTGTGAGAGTACTATTTTATTTTAGCTTGTTTTTCCAAACAAAGATTTCATGCGTTGTCATCGTGTGTGTTACACTTCGAATAAATGTGTCTTATTTTCATAAAACACACGCACACACACACACATTACGTGTATTATAACAGTGCATAAAACTGTTAATTTGCTAATTTGTTGTAAACATTCTCTCATCTTATATATGATATTTTGCAATCATTTAATGCTAAAGTTAAAATCTCATCTTGCTATTCACTATAACACGTTAATGTTTTATTGATAGTTACTACAAATGAATAGATGGATATTCATTTCATAACCCTTTAGCCAGGTTTCAATTTACCTCATCCATTAATCAATCGGAGGGGTTGTCACCATTTCTATCAACATTTTGACCAACCCGATACCCAATCAGACACTATAATGCCTGTTTACATGCCAGATGCATTGACAAACGAGTTGGGCACATCGTTTCTCGAATCCCCACACCGGTACCAGTAGCGCCAACCACTTTGCGGCTACTTGACATTCCGAAAGCTTTCGACATAATCAAGCGCGCCTGGCGGGAACAAGTGTGCGCTAATTTCCCAAGATATCTATCAATGTGCTCCCTTGAAGTAAGCAATGTATAAATGTGATCAGCCTTTCTGAGAAACGAACGAGAAAGTAATGGGAGGTTAAAACTATTTACAAGATTATGTTGAGATAAAGTGATTTTCTCCTTTCGGGCTGCTTTCAAAACAGACAAGGGTGAAATATGGCAATGCAGATAGGCCTTATAATGTGTAATGGCATCTCATTACGTCTTGTTTATTCAACAAAACAATTTGTTCGTGTGGGGTTAAATTTATTTGCCTGCTGATATCAACGAAGTTGTAATGGCAACTGTCATTGTAGCTAGAGTGCTCAAACCTCAAAACAACGATTTCTCTACAGTTGTGTCTGCATTAAAGTCTTGTCAATGTGTAACCTTGTAAGTGGTATGCACTCAATACATAAATAACAGACACACAAAGTACACCTAAAGCACTGTGTATGGACATTATTTTAACATTTTGTTTATACGTAATTTATAACCAATAAATCGACACAAATCTAAATATTGGTAAAATTTAGTAATAAAGCATAATGCGCATTAATATATATTTATCTATTATACATTTACTTGAAAATATTCCATTATATATCAAAACGTTATCGTACCTTGTCGTTATACGAACCACTATAGTGAAACCGCGGAAGCTTGATATCCAGAACATATTAAAAAAAGTTATCTACTGTATAATTATGTCTGTGTCATCGATATATCATTGTACGCTGGTGTTGGGATCGTGACTTTAGAAATAACAAAATCAGCTGCTGCCATTCGAGTGAATAATGTTTTTAAAGCGATCATGTCTGAAAAGGTAAAAGGAAATACAGAATCGCCATGAATATCATCGTTACAGGTACTTAATGAGAACATCGAGTTTTTATATTAATCAAAGTACTGACAGTACTGGTGTGACGATGCTTTAGAAGAGGTTTGATATAAAAGCATCTATTTATGTGTATCTACATCACCACAAGTGTGTTTGTGGGTACGAAAATTTTGGGTGGGAACAAAAATGTGTACGAATATATTGGGTACAAAAATTATGCCAAAAAAATGGGTACAAAAAATATTTTGTTACAAACAAAATTGGGGTAACCAAAAATTGGTACGAAAAAAAATTGGGTACGAGCAAAAATTTGGGTACGAAAACAATTGGTTACGAAAAATGTAGGGTACCAAAAAAATTGGGGGTACGGGGGAGTAGTACCCATGAGGAACTTGATCCATTCAGCGAAACTGGGAGGCGGGTTACATTCTCGATCAAATATAACAAGAAATATCTTTAAAAATATTCGACGGTTATAACATTACATTTCAGCATATAAATTCAAAACTTGACATGCTCTTTAATTACACCATGCTCTTTAATTTCATATGTATATCATACCAAACTTTATATTTCGTTTTTCCTTTCCTAAGTGAATGACGCTATGTGCACGGACGTGATTTCACATGCCCATATGCATGAACATATAATTTGTCTCTTTTGATTATTGTTTTTTTTTCTCTAATTCAATAAGCTTAGGCATGTTTGTTCGTTACGTACGGCAATAATTTCATGATGATTCCCGAAAGTAGGTATGAGCACATAGTCGTAAGAGCAATTGAATACATGTACGTGAGTTCGCCCATGAACACATGGTAAGGTGAACTAAATCTCCGCGATATAACCTAATATGTGTTTAAAACAGCAAACAATATCCAACAAACGAATGAATTATCAAACATAGTATGTGCACTGATGTGGCTATGTAATTTCTGTCTTAAAAGTTTATTAAATATGCAAAATAAGAATGCACGCATAGTTTCACAGATATCATACGGCTATTATGCTGTTTATATACCATAGTTGCTACAACGTTTACAAATGACAGGTTCGAAATAATTCGTTTTCTTTACACTCATGATCGCATTGAAAGTTAATTATACACGTTTTAATTCGCAATGTATGTACTATATCACGACAAATGTCAAATACAATACAGAAAATGCTTAGTTGTTTCATTGATCTATAAACATATAATGGATTGAATGTAACTGATTTCAAATTAACGTTTTCAAACTATTATTAAATCTTTTTCCCAGAATATGCTGTCCTTTTATAGCTGAGCTTCCTATACCTTTATCAATGATAATCAGCGAGGTATGCCGATTAGAAAAATCGAGCTATCTCAATCGGACTGGCTCGGTCTTTAACATAGGTCGCCATTGTGAAGAATATTTTCATGGTATGTTACAGCTGTAACTTAGACGAGCTGCTTAGCAGCATCGTCAAAAACAACAACAACCAAAGAATATGCAGGATCAGAAATAAGTCAAAATTTAATTAAATGTAACAATTAAAAAATAGAAAATAGTTCAGGTACCAATAACTTGCATCAACGACTTAAAAACTCACAATTTCATATGAAATATGTACGATGTAATGTTTCTCTGTTAATGTCGTATGTTAAATTAGCATAATCACCTAATACAATACGAACGTTTATGACTTTAATAATATTTATTTAGGAATGAATCGTGTGTGCACCTGAACACGTTTAACGGTTTGATGATTGATAATAGATATGAAAAAAAGATTCATTGAGGCAAACTGCAAACGTGGACTACGAGTATATTGAAATGGATTGCGTAAATAAGAACTATATTCAAGCAAGTCTATGATGTTAAGATAAAAAACGTAAATTTTAAAACACGAAGTTAAAGGTAATTTTAATTGTTTAACATATTGAAAGCCTTGTTTTATTCTGGGAAAATCAGTAGCAGTATTAGTAAAAGCATTGTGATTGAAATGTATATAAAGTATGGCACACGTTTGCGTACCGTTTAGAAAGATTCTTTTGGTACATTCTGATATAAGTGCTCGACAGTGGTTGGCTTGAGTTCTAATACAACTGAACAGCTTTTATCGAAATACGAAAAGAAGCTATATGTAAAATATAATTTGAATTGATACAATATTAACATAATTATTTAAGTTGAATACATGGACTAAGTTCTAAAGAGGTTTGAACTCATTTTATGTTAATCATCTTTTTACAGAGTAATCATAAGTTGTTGTCATTTGTAATTATTATGTTGACTAGTTCTACCACTATTACTCCCAGTTAACGCTGTAGTATTTCTCATGAAGCATTTAGAGACAATTGTTTTACAGTATTTGCACACCGTCTCTGTGGAATCATGTAAATGTAAATAATAGTGGGATAGCAACTGAAACATCGGTATGTTTAACCCTAAACATGTTTATGATTCGAAAATTCCATAATAATGAATTCGTTAAATTAGCTTTATTCGGATAAAACTTTAAAGGAGCTGTTCGTAAACTTAAAAGATTGTTGACAACTTTATTACGTAATATTCATTGCAATAGTTATTTTAGTCTCAAACTACCGATATTACTTAAAACGTTCATGTTTACACTTCAAATTTCTATAGTGTATCATGTTTTCTCTTTCTGACACAAAATGGTGCTGGTGCTGGAATCGTGACTTTCGGTTGAGTTTTTTGAAGCGATCATGTCTGAAAGTTAAATGAAGTTTAGCTTATAGGTATGACCACGCGAGGAAGAATAGTTTTGCAAAGAAAACGGTAGGGCGCAATACCATTAATATTATACGTTGATTATTCAAGTAAACTGTTCGAAACAATTTCCGAGGAAATTGTGAAATTCCGTTTTCTTTTATCTTTAGTAAAAGAAGCAAACATCCATTGCACCGTCAGTTTCTGCTTTTGTCCGCAATGTTTACCGCTCATGCCGAACGTGACAAGTGCTTCCGGGATTTTGTTAGAATACATTCGAATATGACAACCCAAATCGATATCAGGACGGATTAGAATGATTTTTGACAATCTAATAATTCTTGATCTCCTAAAATTACACTGAGAAAGGATTGGTTTTCGCTCTGAACAAATATTGTGATCCACACTTGAGCTTCGTATACTTTGTACAGCAGTTTAGTCAATTGGTCATTTGGTACTTGATAGATTAGTCCAGATGGCAAAGATTGATAAAGTATTTACACAATGTTTATGCAAATAATTCAAATTTTCTAAAGACGTTTTCAGATACATGGAAATTTAAGTTTTTTTTATAGAACATGTACAAATGATGTTTTATTTTATATGGTATTCCACTTATCGGAAACTCTAAGTATATGATATTAATTGTTTTTATTCGAGTTTTATTTAAATTGTATTTCTAATTGCAAGTTGTTTGTGAAGAAAAAATAATATAAAATTCAAATATTTATGTATCATTTTCTTAATTAATTGAATAATTATCAGGATACCGGACACTCGACAGCGTTTTTTTCCGCTGTGAAACACCATTGCATTATCGTTATCAGTACCGCTCATTTTCTCCTTCAGGGCGTTACAACCAAAGGCACTTTCTCTAGCACGAACCTCTTCATACAATCGACATGTTTAATGTTTCATCAAATATTATTGGGTTAATAATGGGCTGCCTTGATTTGATTATGACAACGATTGAGATCAGCCTTGGTACGAATTATTGTTCCATCTCTAACTGTGCTTTAAACAATGGATATGCGTTTTTGTGTGGTCTGTTCAGAAAAGAGACAATACCCCATACTGTTGAAGACAATGCAAGGGGAATGTTTATTGATTTACAAATAAAGTTATTGACTTTTTCATACTTTGAAATAGCGTTGCAATGTTCATTTATTTATGACGTGCAATAATATACTAAATCAATTACTAAAGCAATGTGTGTCTTTCGATTACTTTTCGCTGTGACTCTGTTTGTAGTTGCTCTGATGCGGGAACGCCGATTTGTTTGAATAATACGTTCCAGTGTTCAGCCCGTTTAGTCAGTATACGCATATTTGGTAATCAGGTGCAATGTCTTGTTGAAAGAATATCCAGGTATTATAAAATTGTTCTATTTGTCTTTTTTGAAACCAAAATCCTGTTTGGATTGTTCAACTCTTTAAGATCATATTAATTTTGCTGCATCATTACGTGTTGTTTTTCAAAGAATTGAAATGTTATCTTCCTATAAATATCTAAAGGAGGGTTTAACGTTCGTTCCATCATTTGTGTGCATCAAGTTAAGCGTCGGGCTTTGTTCAGAAAAAAAAGTCTGCGCTACTGGTCAATGGAAGAACTGTTATTTATTAAGTTGTTTCCATGAGTTAACCATTGTATTTGTTAAATGTCGATGTAATGTTTCTGCTTTGTTAGAAACAAAAATGTATGTGTTCCAATGATTGAACTTTGCAATAAATGAGCTAACATTTTGTGTTGTTTTCGCAATAAGTATTGCTACGATCTATTTAAGTTTCGAGCACATGTTGAGTGATCAAGTCAAGTCAAGTCAAGTAAATTTTATTTACGAAGTCGGATACACAAACAAGTAACATAAACTCTAATGAGCTTTTTAAATCAACTTACAAGTACATATACATTCATACACATAAAGCATGTTAAGATCACTGTTAAGATAATGCTAAGGCAAACAAACTAAATAATGCATGTATCACCACAGACAATATTATATGAATGTTATTATAATGCTATTGTAGAACAACTAAGAGGGAAGGTACTAGGTAGGATATAGATACAATAAATATTAAATATAATATAAAACCTGACATACAAACATTATACAAATATTACATAATTAAAACTTGTGATGTAACTGCTGATCTCGACTATATGTCTAAAAACCACCATAAAAGAAAGCGATAGCTTACTTTGCTTTGAAGAATAAGTATGTGAAATGATAAAAACAAAAAAACAAATATTTAAAATGATTGATTGAATAGTTCGTGAAAAGGCATTTTAATGTCATTCATTTCAAACACGCTCGGTGAAATGATATGAAATTTAAGCTGCCGTTGTCAGTTACCTTATCACATTCAAGACGGTTATTAAGCAAATGATAAAACTATGATAATTATTGCTCTCGTACATTCAAAATAATATCGCTAAAATATTCATTTAATTTTCGTTAAACAGATGTGTGGTATTTAGCGCGTCTTGCGATTTAAATATTTTTTTTGTAAACCTCCACATTACTGAATGTACAAAGTCTTACAAGGTTGTCAAAACGGCGGCAGATGAGTGTACAAAAAGTGTATCAAGCTCATACCCCGAGGGTAAAAAACATTCGCTTGTTTCCAAAGGTGAGAATTTTGTGCAATTAGCTGACCATGTTATTTTCATTTTACGATTACCAACCACCATAAATATGCGAGGATTTTCTTATGCCATTTTAGGAATAACAATCAACGGTGAACACTTTAATGCGCTTTTTGTGTTCACAGAAGCTTCGTCATTTTTTTCTAATAAGAAAATCGTTACAGATTATTCATTAACATTAATAAACCATAAAAAACGCTGCGGAATACAATAATCTCGTCAGTATATATAAAACATCTATTTTAAAGATTTTGCATGAAGCAGAAGTCTAATTTTTTGCATAGTGTTATCTTATATAAGAAGCTTTTAATTCGAAAGCGTCGATATGCGTGAGCACTGGTTAGCTTACTGTTGGTTCGTACGTGTGCAATAAATTACATCGTAAATATTGCCGTCATAAAATACCACATGTTATATTATCCTCGCGACTATGGGCAACTTTGTTATTGAGCAACATAATACACGTGTTGATTATTATTAGATATTACTTCCGTTGGCACCATTCAACAAAAATATTGTTGTATCTGTTGTATCTGTTCTGGTCTTATTATATATATATATATATGTTCTATAATGGTATATTATGATATGTAGGATGTATATTGTAACGTGTATTTGATTGTAATTGTATTTTTTTTACAGCCGTATAACGATATCAAGCGAGGGATTATGAAAAAGGATTTGCCAATTTAAACAATAGTTATACAGTGTTGCACATTATTAAGCATTAAAAAAAGAACACCAGCATTCAGACAGTACACGTGATCACGTGAAATGGGTGTAAGCTAAGATTATTTTATCACTCAAAACGGCCACTTTTTTTCCGGAACCAGTAGAAATTGTATCTTTTGTCGCGAAGATTGGTCTTTATTGGAGTCACAACCTTTGACACATGGGCGAAGAAATCATTATAATAATCTCATTCCAATTGATCGATTTCCATACAGGCCCATTAATCAAGTATCAATTATGTCTTAAACCGCTTTAAAAATAAATGGTCCACTCATACCTCAAACCCGCCTCTGTATTTAAATTCGCATATGCGTCATGTAAGGCCTGGTCAAATAACCATTCTGTTTTGGTGTGCGCCGGCATAATTTGATTTGTTTTGGCCAGATACGGGCGGATGTCGGCATCTCATTTCCTTGCTAAAAATATTATTACAATATTTGTGAAATTTTTTCGTTCGCATAAACGTTAGATAAGCTATTGATAAAGTATTGAGATCGGAACCCTCTTTAAATTCCAAGCAGTCATTTATGTTGTTCAGTATGTCGCCCTTTTATAAGTTTGTTGGTGGAAAATTGGCAAGATTAACTAATCCCGTAAGTTTATTCAGAGTATTGGCGTGGAAGAAACTGAATCGTGTAAAAATGTACAACTCTACAACCCTTCTGACGCCAATGTTTGAATGTGTACGTTTTAAATGAATCTTTTTAGCTAATGTAAATACTTATTTTTATAATGATTATGACTTTGATAGATTTTTTTTTATGATGTAACACTCAACACCATACTTTTCTTTTCTATTTATAAACATACCGATAAAAGACAAAAGTGCGAAAAACATACGTTTCGAAGCAAAAGTATAAATACTTACTTCACGATGCAAGCAAGTTACTGTTGCTGAGGTCCATAATGTAATTTGTTCTGTGGTGTTTTTAATAAAGTTTATATGCTAGAGCTGCTGACATACGTTGACCCTCGATGCCATAATCACGTCTGCTTCTGCGACATAATCGGCTAGAAAGAACGACACAAATTGGCATCAGATGGTAGGCAAGAGAACACGTTCCAAATAAAACACGTTATGATGCTGTTACAACAGGCTCTTTTCTCACATAATTTGACTTTACAATTGCCAGATATTCCATAAGTGCTGACCGAACAAGGAAATGGTGAATCGAAATTGAAATTTTAGAAGGCAATTTAACGCACATCATCATCATCATCATCATCATCATCATCATCATCATCATCATCATCATCATCATCATCATCATCTTCTTCTTCTTCTTCTTCTTCTCCTTCTTCTTCATTATCATCATCATCATCACCACCACCACCATCTTCTTCTTCCTCATCTTTTTTATATTATCTTCACTAACTTCTTCTTCATCATCATCACTTATCACATGTATTTTGGCCTGATGCAACCTTTTTTTAGATAATGACGTCTCATACGTCCATCGTGTGTTAAATCTTCGTAATAAGCGTAATGGTCAAGAAGAAATACTACGAAGACAAAAAAACAACAGTAATCTGAAAGTTATCCAAGCCCAATAACTTTAAATAATAAAAAAAATTATCGTCGGTTTATTAATCATCTTAATACATGTATAATATCTAACAACTTAGGTTAATTTAGCTCTGTCAATGAAATGTAAAATAAAATGTACTTAACTTCACTTTATAACAATGTTATTAGTAAAATTAATATTTTTTTCTCATTTGACTTTAATAAACAAATACTTCATAAAGTACATAGGTAGTAAGATGTAAATACTAGCAATACTAAATACACTAAAAAACAAGCAAATTCTAAAACAAGTCGAAAAACTAACTGAATAATGCCAGCTTATTTAAAAAAAAAAAAAATAAGCACAAAATGCGACACATTTGTTACATAGTCTTTTTCTTACAGCCACTTTTAATGAAAATGTTCCCTTATCAATGATTCTACAGATTGTGTACAAAGCAGACGATGCAAATCATAACTTTACTTAAATAAGAAAAATGCTTTGACACCATAGAATGGTTCGCGACATCGAGACGAAGATACGTCTCTGGCGACATGATATTTGCATAAACACTAATTGGACTGGTTCGACTCAAACTGTCAAATCCAAATACAAAGATAAAACCTTTGCTAGACCATGCTATGCGCGCAACTTCTCTACTGTCCGTTTACCACTTACACAAATTATTTTGAAAAAACCCACAACAACAACACATTTGAACATATCACACGCCTATATCAATCATATATACAAAGGTCGTGTAGGAAACAATTTGTGAAGGACAACTACTTTCAGCAAATTAAGCCTGCAGTGACTTACTGGTTTGAGTTTAATTATTTCCTTAAATATCGTTTTGGGCTTTGATTTTGAGAGTGTATTTTTGTTCCCGTGCTTCGTTTCTGGTTGGTTCAATTACTGAATTGTGATCAAAATACCATAATGTCAATTGTATCGAAAATATATAACGCATTATTTTACGTGATACATTACGTAACATGTATTCGTTCTTAAAATATCTGAAACGGTATTTTACATTTGTGTTTTTTTAATTGGCAAGCATTTAAACCGCCTTCAATACACACACCCTTTCATTTGCCGTTCTTATGCGTTTATTCCAGGTTTAATAAACCTTATGATTATTATTGCGTCTTATATATTGTCCTGTGATGCCTTTTGCTGTCAATATACCACTAATGGATAGTCTTTGGAGTTTGTTACATGTTATCGCATTACATACGGGTTATTTGTAAACAAAAAAGCAAACCATGAAAAAAAAATTATACGCAAAAATACACAATAAATACCGGCATATATACTTGTTTACTTTAATTTGATTTAGAAACGATACATATGTTTACTATATCGACTTCTATTTAGTAAATGCATGTATAGATTGTTAAAATTTATTTTTATACCATAACATTTTGCGGTTTGTCCATGGTATGTACTTATAGTAAGAATACACATACTCAATATGTGTACACAATGTCTCATGATCAACTATTAAAATTAACACGTTTCTCCGAGCTGTGTGGTAAGTGGGTTACAGACTCAACGCCCAACCTTTTGTCAATGTCCACGTATTTTTGGGTGGGGTTCTGACGTATGCATCACTCAAATCAGATTAGGATAAGACGTTGTAAGATTCGTTTACACGAGTCAGATTACTGAAGTAATTTATTTGATAGCCATATAGCGTTGCCGACGCTGTACTCGTACATATTTATATTTTGCAGGATAATCAATCTCAGTTTTAATGTGTAGCTGTAACCATGTTAAAACTGCAGTAAGCCAAGTGTTTAAGCTTACATGACATGGATATAATAACATTTATACATCTATACAAATGCTGTGGTATCACCACCGCTTGATATTGTTATCCCATCAAGAACAATCATACCATTGGTTAAATGATTTCCTTTCCAAGCGCATTTGATCTTATGCTAAATAACATTTTTGATAAAGCATATAGATGTTTCGAGTGTTTATATGCGTTTTAAACTTTTAAATGTGCATATACATTCCTTTATGCGTTGATCTTGCTTAATATCTAATACCGATACAACTCATGATATTAATTACCGGTATTACTGAAGTGCATCATTATTGCACATTGTATTTAACCATTTACATGTCAAATGAATATCACGATGTCGTTACCGCATATGCAAAATGTTTGTGTGTTTTTTAACGAAAATGTGTCATCGGGAGCTAAATTTTGAACAGTTGGCTTAATGCGAATCGACACAAATTTACAAAATAAATATTATCAGAGTGAAAAAAAGTTAATGTCTTACATCGTTATGGCATGTTTTATGGCTTGAAGTGTTGCATAAATTTAATTAAATCGTTGGGATGAAATTACTATAGACAATTTAGACACATCGTTTATTTGTCAACGCATAATAGGTTTATAGATCTTCCTATGATAAGACCATCCCTAATTTTATGTGTCGTCACTGGTTTGGGATGTTTATATTAGGAAGCTACTTAAAAGCATTGTGCTACAGATTCTACCATGTTTCATCCTCTTTGAATACCCTATCAACTATGCGATGATGATGAACTTAACAGAACAGAACAGAGCATAATTTTGTTACACATATACTGTACAGTTGCCATTTTAAACCAAATGTTAATAGAAAGTACCTGACTATAGATGATGAAGTGGCAGTATCTTCCATTTTATTATTTTGCTACAAACACGGACACTTGGCCAAAAGAGAAACTTAACGAGTTGGTAATAAAGGCTTTTACATTATACACCGAATTACAACACATGATCGAAGCATTAAATTGCGCTTTTACTATGCATAAAGTCACTTCTTTGTAAACAGAGAGAGAACGAGTGTGTGTGTGTTTTAACGTAATGCATATTTAATCCAAAGTAAATTTACATTCCCCAAAAACAACGCATCAACAACGTCCAGTAAATAGGTACAGGTAAATCGAATGAGTTACCAAATATATGTTTGGTAACAATATATTTGTTGTGTTGAAATAAACGATCGACATCCTGTACAATTTATGTCCGATTAAAAATATTCGACTCAACAGCGTTAACATATTCATTCTGTTTCATAATATACCTTGATGGGTTTTTATTCCATATAGCAAATGTTTTTTTTTAAACAACAAAAACTGCCAAGCGCAATTTAACCGTGTTTTTGCGCCAAATGTAAGTTGGTAAGAGTGACAAATTACCCACCTAAGCCTGTCTTGAAGCTGTGTGCTGTCATGCACAAAAGTAAGACATCAGTAAACAATTGACATAATTATACAGGTCACGCGGAAACAAGGTTATCATAAATAACTTACAAATTATGTCTATAAAGTATGCTGACACAAAAAAAATCGTGTTTGTTATAGGTGACCACACGCATTTGTCATCAACGTGTTGCCATTGTACATTTATACAGAAAATGTCCAAGTGTTAATATAAAGCAAAAATTAACCTTCTAATAATTCAAGTAAATATTGTGTTTGAAATTTGCTCTAATTACGTCAAAACGTGTGCATGTATAAATTAAGTGCCCTTGAATCTTATGTAATATATTAAGTATTTCGGGATATATTTAAAGCTTTTTTATGCAATTAGAATCCTTATTGTAAACCACATATGTTACAAAAGTTGACTATGAATGATATATAGTATAAGAAGTAAATAAGTTATTGGTAAAACGAAAGTTTTATATACTTAGCTCAGTGTCCATGTTATGTACGACTATACTTAACAGACGGATATAAGTTTAAGATTTTAATATCAATTGGTTGCAATCAGTCCAGGCTATTTTCGAATATGATGAATGGACATCATTTTAGTAATGGGCACATTAACATCTTAAGAACAAATATATATTTTCAATGTATGTATATAAAAGACAAAACGATGGTCGACCACGTCGTCAATCCCTTTTAAACTTTTACGGCATCTTCACTAGGATTTGAAAGATGCATTGATCTTTATTATATGTCATGGTAAAATATAACAAAAACACACCAATTAAATTTTCCTTTTGTAAAACACATAAACATTGTAAAAACAAAAAAATAAGTATTTATATATATGAGTAACTTCAACTGTCATATTATAGTGCTGCACTATACGTATATGACCTTTGACGCGTAATAACCAAGCTTTACGCAATTTTATTATGCGTATTCAAAATGCTTGTCACTAACATTGTAGTATATTAAAAGATTAAATAAAGTTATATGTATTGGCCTGCTATTTAGTTTGTTGTTTTCATGATAAGAGTTCTGATAAAACTGTTAATAATTCAAGGTCATGTGCAACGTCTTTCGCGCGAGCTAGTTTCATCCACAGATAACTTGTTTATCAGACAGCGCTTCACCTCGCAGTTCTGCAGCGGACAGGTCTTTGTTCCGCTCTTGCAACTACATTTACAACAACCTTTCAGCCGAAAGCAGAAAGCAGATAATTATGCAGATTAAAAAGAATTGGATTCGATTAAGACGTGGTGCTATCTGTATATAATATTGCGTATATCATTTTTGCGATGTTATTACGTTCAGTAACATCAAGAAGTATTGTATATTTCATCTACAAACTTCTACTTAAGATGTGTTATTATTCAAACACAATACAACAGGTACAGTATTTAAGAGGTTTACATAATATGTATATAAACCATCTCAAAATGGTTGTAGCAGAATAACGCATACGTATCGTTATTAACATTCTCAAGTGTCTAAAGGAAACAACAATATCAAAAAACGATATACAGTCGAAACTGACCTAACGGCCACCTGAGTTTACCGGTCACCTGCAGACAACGGTCAGTCTGGAATCCCCCCGGCGAAAAACACTCTATATTACACTTGAATTTAACGGCCACCTAACCATAACGGCCAACGGCCACTATATTCCACTCCGAAATTCATGTTTGACCTGAAATCAACGGTCACGCGTCAGTCGTCTCGAGTCGCGAAAATTAAAAACACAGCACATTATTTGTCCGTCTATTTTGCGTTTAAAGCGTCTGAAAGCGGTAATTGATATTATGATATTATAAAAGCGGCCAGCTGCGAGTAAACAAATTATAAGGTGTTGAGAAGGTATCTTTTCCGGGGATAATTGTGGGGGCATCTTCAAAAGAAAATATGTCCGAGTTTATGACTTGTTGAAAGTAATTATCGCTAAATTAAATGACCGCTATTTCTTTGAATTAGAACGGTACAATTACATCGTACTATCGGTTTATGACACCGAATCCGCTTTTTAAACTTTTACGGACGTGACGTCAACGGAACGTGACAAGCTTTATTTAATGAATGAATGAGATGCATGAGTAAACAATTATACCAGCGTTGATAAAGTCATTGTTTAATTTAATAATATGAAATTAAATCAATCTAAAAGATATTATTCTCTATTATTCAATGTACACGCGTAAGTTAATGCTGTTATTATGCTTTGTTAATGCAATGAGCATTTGTTTTACACTGTATGCAAACGACTGGGTGGGGTAACGACGTAGTAATACTACCAACTGACCAACCTTCTTAAAATTGTGATCCGAATTCAACGGTCACCTGTGGACAACGGTCACTTTGATCATTTCCCTTGACTGACCGCTGAATTCAGGTTTGACTGTATAAGCATATCTTGCATAACATGTCTAGACTTTATTGCTGCTACATGGTATCACTTTGTTTTATGATAATATACATGTATACATTGTTTGTCTTATATTGAATAAAAGAAACATTTTCTTGTGAGCATACAATCATACAAAAATTTGATAAGATTGATACAAGTTTTAATACAAGTCTCTTCGGTGTAAAATCCCGTTGTGAAAATGCCATGCTATTTTTTCGATATGTCTTCGTTTTGATGCATATGTAAAAGATAAGATTTAATCACATTTTTTTAAAAACGCCAAGATCGTTTAATCGAAATGCATAAAAAGATGATCCACGAAGAAAGATTCTAGTGGTCGTTTCCATACATGCGCAAAAGAATGCAAATAAAGAAAAAACTAATTTTAGGAAGCATCAAAGCGGTATGGGGGTTTTCTTTGAAATGTCGCATATCCAATTAACTTTTGCCCATTAATTATCACTTGCATGCGGATCGCAATTTTTCAGTGACTTACTTATGGACATTCAGCACTGCCAAAGTATCTGTTTTGGACATCACAGCAAACATGTCTGAAATCGCAGAACGAGAAATAGAGAAACATTGTGTTAACAGCTGCTTCTTGCATATTAAATCAGTGTGTGATAGCCTTGATGTCTGGATCTTCAGGATGGTTATAATGACAGCTCTTCTTGAATTTATGTAAGCAATCAATATTCAACTGAAGTATTAGCTTCTTGTATATATAATGGGTCCCAAATAAGTGAGTAAATGACACTGGGGAAAACGCATTACTCATACGATTTAAAAAGCAAATACTCGATGTTTGTTTTCAAAGCTAATACAGTGTTTTAAAATGTCAAGATATGGTTGCGTATTGCTTAGTTGCTAAATCAATTATACTTAATAAGCATGTAGGATGTAGTGAAACATCTATATATCATATTGTAGTTGCAATAGATAATCCAAAAAGGCCGGTACATAAACAGCACATGAGACATATAATTTGATAAGAGAAATCAAAGAGTACTGCGCAGCTGGAAAGTGTTGTAACATATACAGCTACTAAAAAATTACAAATAATTCTAATTTTATTACATAATAATTATTGGGTTTTGGCTTAAATGGTTAATTTTTTGGACTGCTATGTGCGATAGTGTTGCGAAACAAGTAAGAAAACATACCCGGAAAAACGTGTCTAAAGAAAAATATGTATGTTTGATCTTACCAACAATATTCTGGTATATTGCCTTCGGAAACGGTAACATGAAAGTTTGTTTGCGTGTCAGAAGTAACTAACCAGTTCTTTTCCTGTTTTGGGGGACACAAAACAAAAGTTACCTATATAATTTAACGAATTATTTAGGGTCACACAGACGCTACCCTTTAACAAATTTAGTTAGGTCATATCTTCAAGTAACGTAATCTGCGATAATTATAAGATCGAATGAACATTATAATTATGTTTATAATAATATGCAAACGAAAAAAAAGACAAATATACTTATGTTTTGGACATCAAAATGACATACCAAGCGTTAATAGTTCAATATTAGTTTCGCATTAGTTCGAATATGTGTGTTTGCAGTATTTGGTGATAAACACGGACATTTAAAACAAAAATACATTAATAGATTATCGTATTGCTGACATCCTTTGAGCAAAAAGAACATAAATGATGCAATAATTGTAAATGTTATGTTGCCTGCGTGATGAATGAAGAAACGCATTTTTTCCAAATGTTTTATCAACTAGAACAATTGTTTTATTGTTCAATTATACTTAGTCAAGAATAACGATATATACCAATATCAATCAGTGGACTAGCTTGTCATCAACTATAATTTAAGCTTACAACTTTCAAACATATCGTAAAAAGATGAATATTTCAATTGCAACTAAATATATTCTATGAGTATAATGGCTGATTAGAGCTAACTGGAGAAGGAGGGTAGGGATGGGATGGGATGTTGGTGGCCTCATTATTGATTTTAATTGATTAACACACCAATTATCTTTATAACGTGTTATCTTAATTAGTACGTCGATGTGCTCTAATGAAATGATTCATTTATTTATTTTATTCTAATTATGTGTTGCAAATTAATGTGATCTAATGTGTTATCTTAATTTAAGCTCTCTTTGGTACTGAGTAATAAAATTGCCGAATTTCTGTATCGCAGATTCCATTAAGACTAGTTTGTCCGGGAAAACTTTAATTCCAGAACGGTCCATAAAATCTGACAAACACAATATATCCAAAAAGCGTACTACATGTAGCTATGAAATTGTTTCTGAAACATAAGCAAATATGTTTTGACTGCGGAACGATGCGATCGCTGCCCCATCCTTCAAAACTCTTTGGTCGAAAATGCAAGTGACATACTATCGGAGATGAAAGAGGAAAATATGGGCAGTAACTGGCATCTGTTTGTGGGATTGAGGCGACGAAAAAGGGTGTGTTGCCACAAAAATCTCAAAAAGGGAATAGATCGGCTTTAGCGTTTTTGTATAAGTAATTTCCCACTGAAATAAATACATTTAATGTCAATAATCTACAAATCTCTTTTTAACACTAATTTAGAGAGTATGCTGGAACTATCAACAAAACAACATGGAATATTAAAAAAAAAATGTTTATAGTTAAAGGGAAAAAAATGAATCGATCGGGTTGGCGGAAACAAACAATTGAAATAAGCAATCCCCAACTAATTATGTCATTATGACTGTCGTTGCTGTTACTTACTATTTTTCTTTGTTATTTCTGGTACAGATATTACAACAATTTGTAAGTTATCTTCTTCCGTTTGTTTTTTTTCTCTTATATTTCCAGGGTAATATTCTAACATTGTTGACGACAATAATAATGATGGTTAAAATAATGATAATGATTCTGGGCATATTGAAACAATTGCTGCTACATTCCAATAACATACACAACTCAGTGACCTTTTAACCCATTATGAATAATGGAATGTCTACATTAAAACCAAATCATAACGTTTTTACCTTCAATCGTACACCTATACCGACTATAGAGGACCATATAATCAACATTGAAGCATATTTCCGGATATTTTTACTACTTCAACTTTAGTTTAAGTATTATGTAAATGATAATTAATTATTTTTTTATTATTAATTATAATTAAAAATTATGTTACTTAAACGACTTTGATACCTGAAACATACATGAAACATGCAACCAAATCAAGTTCATATAAGTAAAGAGTATAACACATTTCGCGATTCAAAAGAATACTTGTGTTTTCGCGAAGCAATAACATGAGAAACTTTTTGATTCAATTCTTTGAAACCAATATTGTATTTAACAGCCCATACACAAATAAATTTCATTTATTACCCTGTTGTTACAACACCCAGACTCAATCAACAAATGGGATGGAAATAATGTTCAGTCGACTTTATTTGCCAAGAATGTAGTTCGTTATAGAGGCCTGAAGGCATGCAACAATCATTATAATTAATAAGCTTGTAACTATGTAAGTGTAACGCATGGATAGACGTGATGACTGCCAAGTTTACATAATAAATGTACAACAACCGCATTACAAAAAATGAAACAAACGCTCCTTTTTACATATTCCATATTTTGATATTTATGTTCAAGTTGTAATTTATATTATCAATGCTTTGTTAAGACCTTAATCTTTATAATGAAAAGATACGGATGACTGGAGATATAGAATAGAGTGCTCTTAAGGTTTCCTTTTACCGCACCAATTAATCAAACGGAGCAAATGTCACAATCGGAACAACATTCGGGTAAACCCGATATCAAATCAGTCCTTTTTCAGATGTCAAATGCAGTGACAATGGTTTGTGTACTTCGAAGTGTATGGGGCTCCTCTGAGCCTGTGGCTGTATTTTGTGTGGACCCAGGTGTGTCCCAACACTAACTTCTTAATCATCTTACTAGACTTACTACAGTTGGGACGAAGTTTGTATTATAGATTCATTTTTCAACTATTTGGTTGCTACTGATCATTTTTGAATTGTTTGATGCCGTCTTGTGTTGTGGTGGGAAGCCGGAGTACCCGGAGGAAACCAAACGCATTTCCGGGAACGGGGATTGACCCGGGGTTGCTTAGGAGAAATGCGCGTGCACCAACCACTGCGCTATCCGGACAGCCTAGTGACAAACGGTTGGGTCTATCGTTTCTTATATATCCCCACATCGTAGTAACAGCAGCGCAATCACTTTGCTTCTACTTGACATTGCGAGAGCTTTCAACACAAACAAACGCTTTTGACGGGAAAAAAGTGCGCGCTAATTTCACAAGTTATCCACCTATCTGCTGCTTCGAAGTATGCATGCGATAATATGCTCAACATACCCAAACTGACATGTAGGTAATGAAAGATTTACACTTTTTGTAAGATTCTGTTCAGATAAAAGAATTTTCTGCTTTCTGGCTTTTTATAAAAGATTAAATAATGCCAATTTAAATAGACTTTAAAGTGTGAAATGGAACCTAATGACGTCTCGTTTATTTAACAAAATTACCATAATTTTTTAATTTGATGAATGTGACTACTGATAACATCGAGTGAGATAGCAACTGTAATTGAAGGGAAGGGGGCAACTTTAGAGAAATCCTTTATTGAAAGTTAAGATCAGTTTGGAATAATGGTAGACTTACATGTCTTTACTTATTACACTGAGTTCTTTGTGGAAAATGGGGTAGGTCTGGATGAAATTAATTACCATAAGCGTTGTCTTTGGTAGGCGAAATGCAATTATTTAACACCAAACACGTGCAAACGAGGTAGAGCATCTAGAATGCATGTAAAGTCATCTGGTTTACCTTGTCGTATTCTTCTGCAGAAAAATACTATAGAATGACAATGTGGTAAAACGTATTAACTTTATTAACAGATGTAGTGAAAAACGCAAAAGCTCTATCTTATCATGTTTGATTTAGAACCTTTAAATAAAAACAATCAATCATGGTTACCGTAACGTACCTTGTCGTTTATACCACCCGGCATAGTGCCATGTAGAAGATAACTAAGGCAGCTTGTAATCCAGATAGCAGTAGTCGACTAATAAAGCGGTGTTATAATTTATATATATCAATACAAACATTATTGGACGCTGGTGTTTGTATCGTGACTCAAGAAATAAAAACAGAATCAGCTGCTGCCCTCTCCTGAGCAATTCAGATAAATGTGTTCTCCTTAGGCGGTCCGGTCTGAAAATGCCTTCTCTAGAAATGCTTAACCAACTTATGTCATATGCACGATTACATTTCTACCAGGTGTTAAGCACAAGGTTTGAGTATTAAAAAGCCAATATTAGTTTGACAACAGATATACAAGAAGGCGAATACGCAATTCATATATTTAACGTTGTGATAAAATTGATATTTCTTCAAGTGTTTAGGATGAAATTATAACATGCGAAATAAAATAAAAAGTTTTCACAATTAACAAAACCATGGAAAGTTGTATAAGACCTGTTTCAATCAGGCAATTAGATTGCTACACCAATTGTTATTGTTATCATCCAAATATTATCGACAATCTTGTTATTCTTGTACACAAATGAAAATTAAAATTAAGAAAATGCTTAAAAGGTAGCAAGTTTGTATTAAATGTCTTGTCCGTTGATATTTAATTGAAAGTTGTTAAATCAAATGAAGATGCGGGCAATATGTTGCAGGGTTTTGAAATCCTATCGTTAATCAAAATTGTTTAATCATTACATTATCTTTTATAATATGCTAATAATACTTTCACCATTTTGTAAAGCATTTATTTATATACGTTATGGTAGTTTATGCTGATCATGTAAACGGAAAACCAAATCAACAATTAAACAATAATGGAATATTCGAATATTTTTTTAAACACCATTAGGCAATTCCGGAAAGAAATGAGATCGGAATAATAATGATTCAATGATTATATCATATCTAGAGATACTCATCGAGAGAAAAGCTCTCACTTCTGACCGATGCGCATTAAATTTCATAAACAGTTATCGATGGACGGGTTTCATTGATATTATTGATTTCTTAGGCTAGGTGGTCGGAAATGAAGCTGGTAAACAAACTTGGGTGTTCCAACTAATATGAGGTTAGTCGTTTAACCCTTTTACACAAAGATATGTATTTATTCGCATTTGTAGTCCCTAAAAGTTTAATTTAATTGAAGAACTTTCTTACTAGATTTAAGTTTTAAAGGCTCCATTTGCAACCCTACGATACTGATGAGCAGCAAACAGCATTAAACCTGAACCTATTAATGTAAAATGTTTCATGCGTTTAGATTCTATCGTAAAGTTTCTTTGCTACTATAAAATAACAAACAATTCGCGTAAGAAGTGAAACCAAAGGTGTATGGCACATTTCTGAAATGTTTCTCACGATCAACAAAAAACAAATGTCAACTTTGCGGGAAGCGTTCAAGTTTCCAATAGGGTTTTATGGAGTTATTACCATTTTGGAATCCACAGGTACGGCTTTAAGATTTGTTTGAACAATCACAGAAAACGATTGTCATTATCATAAAATTGTAAAAAAAATGTATCAAAGTCTTAAGTTCTAAATTGATCTTCATTCCTCCAGGCATACACAATTTTAGTACTTACGAATGACTATTTATTTATGAAGTCGCTTTAGGCAATACACAATTAATAATGACAAATATATATCATAGACAAACATGCGGCCTCAGAGAGTGTGATTATCACACAAAACTATTTTTAGTGTCGGGAAACCAATGGACGCTAAATGAACCTTTATTGTCCCCTTCTGACTTTTCACTAATATGGTAACCATGATGCTCGTTTTATAGGCCTTGTGGCTCAAACGGAACGATTACGGTATTATGTATCTGAAAGAGAGATTGATGGAGCTATGTGCAAACTTGTCTCAGGAGAACGATAAGAAGTATAGTTAAATACCTTACCAAACACTCTTTGAATCAGCGGCGATTACAGTTTCATTTTAATTTCATTATACCTGTATATTTCAAAACTCACTTTACAATATCGCGCATTAGAAATGCTGAATGGTATCCAGTACAATGCCGTTAATCATGCACGCCACCTCTTTTTTGAGATGCATTATTAAATGAGCCAATGCAACTTTCGAGGTGGCCCTAAGGCCCGGATGTTTTGAAATATAACGGATAATATTACAGGGTGATTAGGTTTTATATGTGGCCGTGCAGTAGTATTATTCTATTTGGTATGCGGTTAATTAGTAAATAACCGAATGCCATGTCATGTAATATTTTCTACTAACATTTGTTTATTAATAATAATATTAATAAATAAAATAATCATAGACACATATTGCAAGAGGAAAGCACACTTTTGTTGACAGGGTTATGCAATTACTTGCACGAGTAATGATTCTGATTTATTTCGGTTTCCGGTATATGAGTTGCATCAAAGAGTTGCATTACGAATCTGCATATAAATGTGTACAATTATTATATACGTACATGTGTACATTATCGAATAACTGTTTTCCTTTCTGATAAAGGTATTGGTTGCGACTGGTAGGTATAATCACGAGATGTCGATCGGTTTCACAAGGATGGTGTGTGGTCTTTGACAATCTTATATGTTTTATCTCCTTATATTACAAAAATAAATGAATGGGGTTTGCTATGAACAAGTATATTGATCACTACTTGAGCTTTTTGTACATTGTTCAGCAGTTCGATCCATGTGAACGTGACAGATAAGTCAAGATGGCCATGACTAAACGAAGGGTGATAAGGCAACGCACCCATCCAAATACAAGAGGTTTCATAAAAGGTTTTCATTGTAATGCATTGTCACTGATTTATGCATTTCGTCTTATTCGGAAATGAAAAGTATATAAAGAAAGTTTATGCGCATATTTAAATTTTACTTTACACGTTTCGCAACTAAAAACTGCAAATCAGATTGAAAATGAAAGCCGTGAAATTATAGTTTTTTCGGAACAAGTAAAACGATATATTTTTTTATATGTTTTGCTATCTTATGGATCTGATAGATTGTTTTCATTTAAATCCGTTTTCTTTACTGAATGAAATATGTTTAAGAAGAAAAATATATTTCAAATCCAAATCCTAATCAAATAATTACTTAATTAATTTAATAAAATTATCCCGTGAGCGTGCAATCGAAAGTGCTGGTCCGCTTTGAAATACAATTGCATTATCGTTAAAACTATCGGGCATATGTCCCCCAAAAGACACTACAACCAAATGCATTTTCTCGAGCACGGACCTCGGAATCCAATCGACATGTTTAATATTTCATCAAATATTATTGGAGTAATTTTTGGTTTGCGTTGATTTGATTGTTACATCGATTGGAATCAGCCGTGGTACCAATTATTAATGAAAGTACAGCGAGTAACAATTATGTCTCAATGGCTTCTCAAGATGGACACAGTTCATGCCAGTGCCCCGAGGGCATAACACATTTGTCTATCGTGCATTTTGAGCCAGAAACTTACATAAATAGCATTTATACTTTTTTATAATTTTCAAACGCCATAAATTTGCGAGGTTTTAATTGTTGTGAAGTTTGAGTATAAACACCGCGATTGCCTACCCTTTAATGCACTTCATTGTTATTTTGACAGAAACGTTGCAAGTCATTGAGTGACGGAAGTTATCATATATATTTTAGCAACGGTTCAAAACAAAATGTTTATTGACACGTGGTCGTGATTACGTAATCGTATCAGCTTTTTTTAAATTATGACCCTGGTATATTATCAATTCTTCGTCAGGACAATCATTATCGATGCTATTTATTACTATTGTTTAGTCTTTTTTAACCTAAGTTGTTTTCAATAATGGACAAGTTTTATGTAGTATGCGGATATTTTTTCTTAAAGAAGAAAGAGAGCGTTAAATTGAAATAAATAACCAGAAATCACAGGCATCCGATAATCTCTTTGGTGTATAAAGCACACATATAAGAAGATAAAAAGTCAAATGTGTTTACATAATGATACCTTTTGTGAAAAGCGTAGACATGCGTAGACATAGGTTAGATAAGCGTTGGTTCCCTTGTCATTGTAAAATCGTAAATATCGTCATCATACAATCCACGGGTTATATGTTAGATGAAACATTTTATCCGCGTTACTGTATACTGCTATGTTTATTTTTTGTTAATAGTTAACATGTTTTGTAAGATTTTAATTCTGGAGTCACCCTTCAACAAAACATTTTGTTTAAATGCGATGGTTTCAAACCAGTATAATACATATTCGATAACTATGCACAATTCTTATGATTGTAAAAATGTTTAGGTTTGTTCTGTTGTTGTTTTTTTCTGTTCTTTTCTATATAATAACGGTGTATGTTTTAAACCAATACAATTCCGTTTCAACTCGTCGATTGCAATGTTACGTAACAGCGACTCAAAAGATTAGGGTGTTGTGTATAGATACCCAGCGCGCGAAGCTGCAACCATTTTGAGTAAAAATATCAACGGTTGTACAGTAACCTTCACAAATAAACAATTGCAAAGATAGGCTTTGGCGATAATCGCCCATTTATGCATTCGCAAATATAATAAACTGATGAAGAAGTATCGATTGGGATGATTTTATCAGATTTATATTGTTCAATGTTTTGACAGATTGATTTCATCTAGCAACAGAATGATATCATAAGGGCAATTATAAAGGGAAGGGTTAGCCAATACAGAAAATATGTATACCACAATAATGATTTGTGTTGTTTAGAAAATGTGCATGCATTTATTTTCTCTTAAATAATGCGCGTTTTACGTGATAAAGAAAATAGCGATGTACATTATTTAACTATTTTACTATTTAGTTGTTTTCATTGTCAATTTTTTTAACATGTTTACACGAATAAGCATAACATGCAAATCAGTTACTTTTGTTCTGGTCCATAATTTAGTTTGTTCTGTTTGAAATACACACACACACTTTTTGTTCTTTATCAAGTTTATATTTCTGGAGCCGCTTTCATTTGTTGACCCACGATGCCATTATCTTGTCTGCTTCTGCGACATAATCGGTTTGAAACCAAGACACACATTGGCATCAGATGGTAAGCAAGCGAACACGTTCCAAATAAAACACGTCATGATGCTGTTACAACAGGCTCTTTTCTCGCATAATTTGACTTTACAATTGCCAGATATTACCTCGGTGGTGACCGAACAAGGAATAATTCCTCGAACATGAAATTTTACTGGGCAAACCGCATTACTGATAAATATGCACAGCTGTATACCATAAACATGTTGCCGCTATGCAACTGTGCAGCATCATGCAATCCCCATAATTTGCGGCACATGCATTGGTTTTTGTCGAAATTGTGGAGTATTTATTTGTTCAAAGTTGAACTATGTATTGACGAAGGGGAATACTATGATTACGATAATATAAATATTTTCTTCATCTTATCCCTCTTCTCTCATTATCATCAGCATCATCATCACCACTATCATCATCATCGCCATCACGGTCGTGGTGGTTATCGTCGTCTTCGTGTTTATCATCATCATTATCATTTTCATCATCGTCGTACTCGTCGTCAATCGCTTTATGCATAGTATTTTTTGATAAAACAACTTAAAACGTATCATACGTTCATCGTTTATTTATTCATCGTCGTTACGGTCAACAAGAAATAATACGAAGACAATAATGTTAAGTTGATGACTGATGCGTAATAACCATAATTATTGTCGGCAGTGCTATCATGCCATTTCATAGTGCGGGAGACGAACGTTTTAAAATGAACTTAAGGTTAAATATATATATTTATATGTATTACTTAGTGGTCTTCGTTCACGTGCTCAACAAACTTGCAAAACCGACGACGAGGAGCATGTGCTACGTCTTGTAGTAGTGTTAATCTGACAAAGCGCTTCGTCTGACAAACTCCGCATAGGACAGATCTTTGATCTGCACCCGGAACAAGCTTGAAGTGAAAAAGCACATCGCTGCCAAATAGGCTAAACAGATTTAAATTGGATGAAGATGTGGTATTTTATTTTTGTATACGAGTATATCATACACAACGATGTTACTTTATTTCATTTTAAGGTTCCGTTGTTCGTAGAGGTAACAGGTGTATTTCATATTTCATTTGCAAAGTTCTTCTTAAAAGTGTGTTATTTCTCGAACTTAGTACTTCAGGTACATTATTCTCTTTAATATTTACTTAAATATGTGTTTTACATAAAATTATTGTAGCAGACGATCTAATGAGTTTTCTGTTCCATGTCTATTGAGTGAATGTATGTTTATTCAAAAGTGTAGCAGGTGGAAATTTAATCAAGATTTTAAAACAGGCAAAAGTAAATTTACCGAAATGCATTAATCTATCAAAATGAAAAGATGTTCTGCAAAGTAAGATTTCTCGTGGCTATTGTCATCATGTTTCCATACATGCGAAAAGGTATGCAAATAGAGCAAAATATCTTTCTGAAGTTTTATTCACGGAATGGCGGCTTCCTTTGAAATTCCCAATGTCCAATTAACGTATGCACATTTAATATCACTCACATGCGGAAAGCAATTTTCCAGTGATCAGATTATGACCACAGCCGGACACTCTTTTGTACATCACTGCCAATTGGGCAGCGATAGCAGAAGGTGAAATCGAGAAAAAAACTGTTCACAATGGCTTCTTACATGTTAAATCATTATGTTATGTCTGAATATTTGAGATTGTTTTGGCGTTGGCTTGACCGCTAACAAATTGGTTAAGTTAATGAAGTTATAACTACATGTACAATATGCCCCAATAAAGTAAATAATGACATGGGGAACATAAAACCATTAAACCTTAAACGGCTCAATACTCGTACAATATTACTCTTAAAAGTATTGGTTTTAAAGGCATTGCCTTGTTTTAAAATCAAACGTGAAGATTGTCGTCCAACAAATCGTAGCATGGCCGTTACATCAGAAGTACAAGCCAGTTAGATGGACACGGCAAAAACGATTTATTAAAAACAAATGAATAACAAGTTTTCAATTGTATATCTTTTCAAATATGTGTCAACTGTAGTATTCGATGCCAAACATGCGAATTTGGAAAATGTCATTAAATAAATGTATTATTATTGCCAACTCTCCTTTCAGCGCACATGTAGATAAACGAAAAAATAGTGTTAGAGATTCCGTTGAATAGGTAAAGTTGGTAGAAAAGCTGAGAAAGAAACAAACTGTTCAATTCGAGTCAACAGGTATAAAATTGATATGTCAAATATTTACTTTGACAGTCAGTAATCTAGCTTGCCATCCATCAATTTGGAATCCTTCGAATAATCGACTTAACGAAACCCGATTCAAATATAAAATGCAAGTGTATTCATACAACCACAGTTGAAGCTAAACGAAAACTCAATGTTCCCGACTGCCTATATATGTTTTAAAGACTTTCATATCCATAATATAACTGTAAATGACCTTTAACTATTAGGCCATCTTCATTCAATTGTCATATTCTGTCTTTATAAGGTGTTCAACTTTGAATCCATTGTATTCTCCTTTTTTACACAATAAATTCCTGTTCACAGTGACATTGTACATCTATACAGAGCCTGCAGAGGTAGCTGAATATGTCATTACTTGAACTTCGGAGGCAAAAAATGGTTTCATTTCTTGAAACAAAAGAAACCTTTCGCGCATAATGTTATTGTGTTTATTATAAGATATACATCGGTGATCAATATAATTATTCAATTCCGTAATACTATTACATATAATAAACTTGGATGGATCTATAAACATTAAAGGGCAGTTCTAACTCAAACATTATTTCAGCTACTAGCACAGAATATGAACGCTGTACTGAGTTACTCGTAGCTTAATCCAGAAATAACGAGAATCAATTTACACGATGGTGCTAAATGCATCATTACGCTTTCTTATTGATAATTCATAATCCGATAATTCTTCAATGAAAAGCTAAACAGATGGATTCACTTAAGATCGAACACATACATAATTTAAAAGAAAATGAAGAGCATCATTTTGAAGAACATAAATAGTGTATACAGATTAGCACAACAAAGTCATCGTTGCTAAACGTGTTTGCACCAACATAAGTTTCTGAAGATGTTTGGACTATTTTGCTGTGTACGTGGTGTGCACATTAATCAAGGCGGTAAAAGCTTTGATTTTTGAAATATGCTAGAACATATAACTATTCATAATTTCACAATAAGGCTCAACGCTTCTATATGATTGATAAGCATAGCATATATCTTTATCACATTTTATCTTAATTTAATTGTTAATAAGGCTCTTGGGTACTGTTTAATATTATGATCTTAATTAATTTTATAATTTAATGTTCACTTATATCTTTACAATCATAATTGACTTGCCCACAAAGAGACGTGCGTCAATGAAAATTATTGTGCAAATCGATCTTTAAAATATGACAAAATCAAGGTATCCGACATGTTGGTCCAACATATAGCTACAACAAGTCGAGGACATACTATCGTCTCTCAGCAAGAGAATCACTTTCCCACGATGTGCGCGTTGTCAATAAAGGTGTTTCTGAAACATCAGCATATCCGTGTTTTGACTACGGAACGATGCACCATTGCTTCGTCTCTCAACACCTTTGCCACAAGTGCAAGTGAAAGCGATATGGTGGCGGAGCTGAAAGAGCAAAACTCGAGGGAATGCAGTCTGCATATCATGCATATCGGCTTGTAGAGTAGTAAGAGTTTCAACTATTAAATATGACACAACCAGCCAGTGGCAACTATTGATCTCATTCAATTGTAGACGCTATTGCTTTTGCTGATTAATTTTAATTGCTCTTGTTGCTACTGTAACTGCTACTAGTACAACTTGTTCGTTTTTTCTTGGATTTTGTTTTCTTCTTCCGTTATAACGGATACACTGTTTGTGAAAACGATAATGATGATGAGAATAATAATATAATTAGCATACATGTAATGTGTTTATTACGAAAATGATTAAGCCGAAAAACTATGGCTGCTACAAATTCACACAAATTTTAAATAATCGTGTTATAAAAGATGTGTAACCCTTTGGAAATAATAAAAAGTCTACATTAAAACCAATATTTATGTAGCAACATTTTGGCCCTAATGTGTATACCAAAAGTGAGTAAGGGCGTGAGGTATAAATAATCGAAATTAATAAATATATCTGAAATACACCACGACAGAAATCGCGCAGTAGATGGCACTCATACAAGAGCCTATTTCTAAAAGTATCATAAAAAAAATACTTGTTGCTATGTTATCACTTGAGAATCGCTCTAAGAAGATCGAGCTTAAAGTATCGTCGCAGATAAGCCTTTCACTCGAAAATAAAGATGTCTCTTCTCGACGATACTTCCCAAATTGTTTGTTCCAATGACGTATCTTACTGACGAAAATCAAGTCTGGGCGGAAGGTGTCGTTCCAGATTAGCCTTTACGGACTGACCAGGCGTATCTATGACGACACTTTTCGAACATGTATTAAAGGGACCTTTTCACATATTTTGGCATCAATTGACGTTTGTAATTAAATGCTTTATATTGATAAACGTGAACATTAGCTCTAAAAAACTCCATTAAAAAACAAAAATAAAATTAAAGAAAGACAAAAAAGTAATCCTCAACTGGTCTCGAACCACTGACCCCCGGAGTAAAAGTCTAACGCTTAGACCACTCGGCCAATCGTGCTCATACAATGAATGATGTATTTTAAACTTAATATAAGAAATCGTCGTAGTGTCACAAAATATAACTACAACAATAGAACTCTCCAAATTATTAAATCGTTTCGCGTTGCAACGCTTTCTAATTTTCAAGTTTTTAAAATCGTCAAAAATGCCTATAATGGATATTCTAGAGCATGGTTAATGTTCAGTATTACTGTTTCCTCATACATTTATACATATTTACTCCAATGGTTAGTGGTTCCAGCCCTATTGATGATTACTTTTTTCTTTTCTTAGTTTTATTCTTGTTTTTTACTGGAGCAATTTAGTTCAAATGTTTACATTTATCAATTTAAAGCATTTAATGACAAATTGCAAATTATCTGTCAAAATCTGTGAAAAGGTCCACTTAGGGTGTTAAATTACGTTTCTAACACGACTATGATACTCCATTAAACATTGTATCACTTTTGGAGGACAATATTGACATACCAATAAATGTAAGTAAAGAATATAACACATTTCGCTATTCCATTTTTTTCGAGAATCGTTATCATGCAAAGAGGTTGATTAAATACTGCAACACTCTGATAACATTATTTGAAACTAACACTTTAAGAAACCTTTCAGACACATATACATTTCATTGCTTAACAGTTTGTTACTTCCATTTGTCAAAACAATGGCCAGTCACACTAAACAAATGAAATAAAAAAATAATGTTCAATCCCGTTAAAATTCCAAAAATATGGCTTAGTAGTTTTGTAAGCTCGAAACCACAAAACAATCACTCGAATTCATCATCTCTTTCTTAAGCCCCAGTCCCTTATAAGCATGGATGGACACGGCAATCCCGGATCAAAACCGGATGAAGACACGGGACGATCCGTGGACTTTTTCTATTTTTCGGGCGTCGACAGTCTTCCACAGACCATCACACCGGTGACAGCACTGTTTCCATACATACCAACCTGTACCAATACGGACAGTCCCGGCAGCAATACGCAATCAACATGGCGCCCCCACAGACTGTCCCGGACCAACACGGCAGAGGTACGGATGGCTCCGGATAAATACGGACCAACACGGCAGAGGTACGGATGGTCCCGGATAAATACGGACCAACACGGCAGAGGTAAGGATGGCCCCGGATAAATACGGACCAACACGTCATGACAACGACACGGACAAATGCGGCAGCGTTACGAATCAAACACGGTACATGAAAAGCCCCAGTCCCATACAGATGACGGATCAATACGGTTCTTATCCGCGATGATCCGGCATGTGAACCGTGTAGCGGCCATGTAGCTCTGTGTCGATCCGTATAGGTCATGAGACGTCCGGGAATGTCATTGGCGGTCCGGGAGGCCATCATGGCAGTTTTGGGAAGTTCAAAACTGCCGTGTTGATCAGTGACAATCCGGGATGATAGCACTATCCGGAATTATAGCACGATCCGGAATGATAGCACTATCCGGAATAGTCCGCGTAGCTGCCGTTTGGGGTCCGGGGACAGCCATATACGGTCCAGAAACAACCGTATTTATGTCTTGGGTGTTCGTGTGCGTACTTGACAGACCGGAAACATTTCAGACCCCTGTCCTTCAAGAACAGTGACAGTAGCTGTACGGTTGTCTCCTGTGCTACCGACAATGCAACATGGGCGATAAGATGACTTCTGAGGACTAGGTGATGCTGATGATATGCCAGCTTCTACTGCACAAAATCTTAGGTTGAAAACAGTGTCTATTGCTAAAACGGAGCTACGACAGAGAAATAGAAATTCGCAAAACATATTTATCTAAACCAGTCAAAAGAATGAAAAGGAGAGCCATCTGGGTCAGACAATGGCTCGCCAGCCGACTAGGCCTGGTTGATTGCGTACGACCAATGGGCAAACTCAAGAAAAAAGAGGCAAAAGTGTTCTTTAATATCCTGCACATAGGCTATGAGATATAAGAAAAGATTCTGACACGTATTTATCAAAGAATCAAGCCGAAGAAGTTAAACTGCAGGAAGTATCTGACAGCTGGCATTAAGTTTGCAAAAAAATGCGGTTCCTAACATCGTGGACAGTTACCACGGTCTGATGTATGGCTTTCGGGTCGCACAAAGCACGATCTCCAAGATCATCTTTCAGGTCTGCGATGAGTATTTGTAGAATTTGCCGAGGAGCCAATGCCCTGTCCTGAAACGCCAGATGAGTAGAAGAGCATCTTCAAGCAGTTCGGCGGCCTATAGCAGTTGCATTACTATGTGGTTGTATTGGACGGGATGCACATCGCCGTACATTGTCATCGGTGTGGTAGCTCCTTGTACTACAACTATTAGCATTCCATAATCCGCATTGCCTTGGTCGACTTCAAATTCATTTGGGTTGTATTAGGCAGTAATGCATTTCGTGTTCCACATAGGATTCATTTTGAGCTAATCGGCCATGATATTCTCATTTTTCTCTGAAAGGACGAAGGACGTTTGTTTTTATTTTGTATGCGTCAGTTTCAGTTGGTGGTGCTAATGGTTGTTGATCTACTTGTAAATGTAATGGCAATCTTGATATTGGCATCGAGCTTGTTTCTCATTGTTGGTGCTTTCTTCATCGATAGCGGATGCTGCTCGTGACAATGTTTTGGGAACTGGAAGGCCAACGTTGACAATGCGCTTCATTTTATGTGGCATTTTGACGTTTTATATATGTATACGAGGTTACACCTTCAATATAGGATTGCTGAATGATGGAATCCCTTAAAATCAACCCGCTTTTACACAAGTTATTGTCGGTCCGGCGCCAATCGAGTTTGGTCCGTATGTATGCCGTGTTAGTCCGTGTTGTTGTCGTATTAGTCCGGGATGGTCCGAGTAGATGCCGTGTTGATCCGTTTGTATCCGTATCACTGCCGTGTAGCTTCGTAGCTCTGCTGAGACTGTCCGAGACAATCCACATGGGCTCCGTGTTGATGTCGTGTTGCTGCCGGATTTGGTCCATGCGGTTGTCATCGGGGTGATGGTCTTTGGAAGACCGTACACAGTCAAAACTCCAAAAAGGCCACGGCTTCTTGATCCGGGGGGGATACGGGGCGATCCGAGACTGCCGTGTCCATCCGGGCTTATATGGGACTGGGGCTTGATGTTCAGATAGAGGTGGTCCAAAGTTGAAATACTAATAATAACTAGGGAAAAAAAATAAAGAATCAAATCCCAAATAATTTTGCCAACACTTAAAGATCAGGATAACTTAAACAAAAGCTCATCTCCCCCTCTGATCTATTTTAATATTTATATTTTAAGTGTTTCTTATTTATGATTTTATCTATGATCTGTTAACAAGTAAATCTTTGTCATAACCACATATTGATAAATCTTCATATGTACTCGCTTGCACGCAAGGTTTCCATTCCCGAATCAATTAATCAACGGAGGAAACGTCACAAGCGCAACAACATTCGGGTTTACCCAATACCGAAGTAGACCCTATTGTTGAATGCAGTGACAAACGAGTATGGCCTATCGCTTCTTACATCCCGAAAACACCCGTAACAGTAGCTCCAACCACTTTGCGGCCATTTAACATTTTCGAGAGCTTTCGTGACAAGTGCGCGCGCCTGACGGGAACAAGTGCGCGCTAATTACCAAAGATATCTATGTTTCTGCTGCCTCGAAGTACGCTTGCGATATAAAGCTTTATAGACCGTACAAACTGAAGGTAGGTAATGAAATGTTGAATTTATTTACAAGATTCTGTTGAGATAAAATAATGTATGCATGCTGGCTTTTTACAAAACAGAGGTGGATGAATTAGGAAAACTAAGATAGACGTTATAGTATGTAATCGCACCTCGTTCCGTCTGGTTTATTAAACTAACGACCGTAATTTGTTAATTGTGGATGTGCATGATGCCTACTGATATTGAAAGCAGCTGTAATGGTAAGTGAGGGGCTAACTGTCGAACCCCATTTACTCAAAATTAGGATTTCAATGGAAGTTAAAGTGGATATGCATTTGTTGTTTTAGTTAAGGCATTGTCTTGTTTACGTAACATACGCTAACTACACAGAAATAAAAAATAATTATATTTTGAAGAAAATATATAAACCTAATCACCCTGTAAAATTATCCATGAAATTTCAAAACATCCGAGCCTGAGCGCCACCTCGGAAGTTGCATTGGCTCATTTATTAATGCATCTCAAACAAGAGGTGGCGCGCGTGATTTACGGCCGTGTAAATACTTTCCATCCAGTACTTAAATCGTGTCATTTAAAAACTTAAATCATAAAAAAATCCATCACACGTCACTGACGTGAAGTTTTTTTTATTGCCACCCACTGTAGTGCCATATAAAAGATAACCAATGCAGATTCAAAACCAGAAAAGCATTTATCGATTGTATATGTCTGTGTGATCTATATATGATTGCGCGCTGGTGATGGGCAATATGACTCAATGAAACACAGAATCAGTTGCAGCCACACGGGTTAGCAATTGTGTTACTTGTGTTCTGTTTAAGAGGTCCAGTTAACACTAATGCATACTCAGCTAATGACATATTCACGATAATCTTTCTACCAGATTATATAGGCATGCAGTTTTAATATTGCCAAGATTGCGTGTAACAAAAGAGATACAGGAAACGAATACGCAACATCAATACAAACTTTTCATGTAGTGTTAAATTTGATGTATCTTAAGTTGTATTGAAAATAATATATCTTTGACAAAATGCACACAAAACAACATGCATTTTAAGCTCTAACAATAACATACCATTAAATGAAAATGGCTGTAAAACAAATGCCTGTTTTATATAGACAATTAGAGTGTGATATCGGCCAACCAAATGTTTAGATAATTTTGTAAAAGAAAAAAAAACGTTGAGAAAATGCTGAAAGGGTTAGAAGGAACATTAATAAATACGATTTAATTATACGTCATTGGAGTAAATCCTCATCATGTAAAAGTAAATCACAATTAACAATGTATAAATACTGGAATATGCTGAAACTAAATATGTTTCATCCACAAACCGAAATCCCATCAATTATGTGAAGAAATACGATAGGAATAATTATAGGCAAATAAGTATACCCTATGCAGAGATACTTGTCGAGAACATAGCTCTCACTGCTTACCTTTGCGTATTCAATTTAATAAACAGGTAAATGGAGGGGTTTCACCTTTCCATTGATATCATTACGCTAAAAGGTCGGAAATAAATAAATAAGAACCCTGGGTGTTCCAACTTCTATGAGATAAGTCGTATTTGAATTTTAAAACAACAATTATTATACGTGATAAAATAAATAATTTTTATTTCATGCCATACCCTGTTGCCCATGTAATATAACTATTACATATATTTTTATCTTTCACATGTGTAATATACTTTTTAATCGTTTTCATTCGCTTAGTTTTCGTTTATTGACCAATCACATTTTTTTACTTTGCTGAAATGGCATTGCAACGTCAAATGACGTCACGAAATGTAAACAACATTCGGGATTTATCATTGTGTTTGCGTAAATATGTATTTAATTTGCTCATTCAAAAGTAAGCGATAAAAAAGATCTGACACTCGTTGTCATATCATACCATATTTTATTAAACTCGTCCAGAAAATTCCAGCCAAAGGCTCGCTTACTAACAAAAATCATGAACTCGTTTAATAAAAATGTGGTATGATATGACAACTCGTGCCAGATCCTATATGTTGCACGCAAAAATATGAGCATAATATAGTTATGAACGTACTATTGGGTTATGTTCTATATGAGTATGCCGCTTTAAAAAGGTACTTTAATACAAAGTGATATTTAATTGAAATAATACTTAAAAGAAACCAACCTATTGACACATGATCGTTAAATCAACAAGCTTGTTTAGCCCTTAAGAAAATATTACCATTGGTTCCTTATGACACCCTGGTCGCTGGTAGCCTGTTGTTACAATATTTAGAGAATCGCAATACGCAAATCGACATAGGAGTCATGCTGGGCAAACACTTCCACTAATGGATCAAGATTCACAATTATATACTTAACGATTTTAATACTTGAAACGAATAGGCCAACCACGCCTGACCAGGGTAGCTCTTATGACTTAAAAGAAAAGCGATGTTCAACGACCGAAAACGGATAAGGGGTTAAAGTTTGAACCGGCTTATAAGTATTTGAAATGCCTTTATCTTGTAATCATTAAATTAGCTTAATGTGTTAGAAGACTGATGGCGACGTATATAAGCTTGCCACATTAGAACAATAGGAAGATTTAGTAAAATTGTATTGCCATTAGTGAAAGAGTCAAACTCCTAGCATTCAGTTGTGTAAAAAATACTGGCCCAAAATACAAGCGGCGCCGATTGTTTTCGTGTTTTGTTTTTGGTGATACCTATCTATAGGAGTATCATATATTTTCACGCAGTGATTTTGCTATATTATTTGTGACCTGTTGTATTATCATCGATGTGTAGTAAAATTGATGGCTTTAAGTGTTTTATCATTATATTTGTAAATAATATAATTAAATTTAAAAGTATCTTTGAGATTAATATTGACATATATCATCAAAATTGTATTGATTTTTTACATATACATGTATTGATTTTGTATACATCTACAAAAACTGTGTTTTTGTTTCCTTATTTCCAGGTAAATTTATGATATGTCAAGTCATAACTATACATTTTGCGAAACAAAAGTCAAACACGGTCACTGTTTTTTTTTATGTTGAAGGTTAACCCATTTATGCCTAGCGTCCTGAAAAAGGACTTTGCAAACAGCGTAGACCCAGATGAGACGCCGCATGATGCGGCGTCTCATCTGGGTCTACGCTGTTTGCTTAAAGGAATTTCAGTAAGTAATAATCTAAATATACTAGACATCCCTTATTTTGGAAATAAATTAATCCAATTTAGAAGGATGGGAGAGTCCACTAGGCATAAATGGGTTAATATCTGTAATTGGTAGTTGATGAGCAGCACCATGTTCCTGCAACAAAGGACATGTATGCTACAATACCATAAATACATTGTGTTTCTCTTTTCAAAGTAAATTGCTCGAAAAAACGAGAACACAATTCTATAAAAGATGGTCAGTCAGTTGTCTTTTACTTTCTAGCAGACTCAAAGATCGGCTTCTGCTTTTGTCAGCGATGTTTGTCGATCATGTGGAACGTGACTAGGGCTTCCAGCGTGTTGTTCAAATGTATCCCTGTATGACAACACAAATCGACCACGGGACGGATTTGAGTGATTGTTGACAATCTAATATTTCTAGATCTCCTAAAATTACACCGGGAAATGATTGGTTTTCGCTCTGAACAAATATAGTGATCCACTTATAAGCTTGTATACATTGTCCAGCAGTTTGATCCATTTGTATATGATAGATTAGTCCAGATGGCCCGGACTTAATGAAGGATATTTTGGAAAAGCTTCCTTCAAATGAAGGAGCTTTCTTCAATGGAATGGATTACAATGCACTGCCATTGATTTATTATCTTCTTCTAATTTTAATGAAAAAAGTGTTTTAAACGCCCTAATTGCCTACAGGCGTTTCATGATATCAAACGTATGTAAGACTGTAAATTGCGTCATATTTTTTTACAGCGTATGAAGTAAAATGCAAATTTGTCTTGTTTGATCAGTCATCAAGTTAATGTCTGACATATATCACATTTATTATTTTCATTTGATTGTTAATTTCGGGCTTATTGTAAACTTTCTAAAAAACAAATTCCAAATAACATCGATTTAATTACTCAATAAATTAAATTAAGTCCATTACAAAATAAATGGTAAACGAACAATCGAAGTGAAGATCAATTTTATTAGTGTTGAAGAACCGGATAGATTCCCTTCCAGGATGCTACAACCAAAGTCTCTTCCTTCAGCACGAGCCTTTGCAACCAATCGACACGTTCAATATTTCATCAAATATTAGTGGGTTAATTGTGGGCTGCGTTGATTTGATTATGACTGCGATTGAGATCAGCTTTGGTACCAATTATTTCTCCGCTTCTCATTGAACAATGGACATGTGACTTTTGTTGTTATGTTCATAGTGGCGACTGCGTTCTCAAGGATTCCTTCCCACTAATGCAGAAAATGCTAGATACTTATTTATTGTTTTATTAATGGTTTTATTGGCGTTTAAGAGAATTGCATCGCTCACGTATAAATGGCGTTGCAACACCGCTGTTATTATAACTCATTCAACCTGTGGCTTTCTATTGCGTCTCGCTGTGATTCACTTTACGCTTGTCATGCGGAAACATCGATTTGTTCGCAGTTATATATTCCAGAATTCAGCGTGTGAAGTCATATACATGTAATCATTTCAATATTGCTGCATTATTTATGCAACAACAACAACAACATTTATTAGCTGTTAAGAATTAAAATTGCTTTTAGCCAAATGCAAAATACATAAGTGTGACGACATGGATGGTAATACTTATGAAAATTAAGTAATGGTAGAAGTTAACAAATATTCAACTGATTTATAAAATATGATATGTTCCTTTAACATCGATAATGAGATTCTAATAAAAATAAAGAGATAAAGAATATACTGTTCCACAACAAATTCTGAGAAAAATAGTATTCATAGATGAATTAATATGTTTCTAAACTGTTCCTTAAACAATGCGCATTAGGTATATATATTTATTTTCGAAAGATTAATTATTTCTTTTTTTATTTTGTGTTCTCATTAACATACCAAACTTATTCAATGTTGGCCATTTTTGATAATATGACTTTAAATGTGTTTTTTCTGATATCTTTGTATATTGGGCATACTAATAAGAAATGATATTAACTTTCTACGACATTAAGATTACAAAATTTACATTTTCTGTTATCCCGAGCAATATTGTGGTATCGACCTCGTTATATTTCTAATCTTGATGCGGCAATATGTATCTAATCTTCATGCATCCATTACCTCACACTTATCAAACGAAGTCGATTCAGACTCTTCAGAATGCATTGTTTAAACAGAGTTCATGATTATGTTAATATCTGCCTAGGATTGTTTGAAAAAAACTGCGATGTTTTCTTCTTTGTAATTCTTCTAATGATAATACCTTTCGTTAAAAAGCGATTCATGCAATGTACTTCTTATACTTACCGACCATTAAACTACAAAGTATAAGTTTATTTTGATTGTAATGTTTGATCCTTTCACGGTAAGTGTATATGTGCAATCTTTCCTTTTTTACAATTCTTCTGATAACGTGCAATCTAAATGCCTTATGCATTGGAAAACTCCAATGGATGCATATACTTTATGATATGAGTCGTGTTCTGAGAAAACTGCGCATAATGCATGTACGTAAAGTGTCGTCCCAGATTAGCCTGTGCAGTTCGCACAGGCTAATCAGGAACGACACTTTCCGCCTAAATTGGATTTTTTCTAAATGAAAAATGTCATTAAAGCGGAAAGTGTCGTACCTGATTAGCCTGTGCGGACTGCACAGGCTAATATGGGACGACACTTTACGCACATGCATTAAGCCCAGTTTTCACAGAACAAGTCACATATATAATTACTTGGTGTCTTCCGGAAAATGTGAATTAATTTAGTTCATAGAGAGAAACGTTATATGCATGTTACGTTCTCAATTCGTCATGGTACATCTAAAAGTAAATCCGTCAGAGATATTCTGTATAAGATCGGAGAGAGGACATTGTCCTGCTGATCTAAGGGGAAACCCCGATTTATTCAGTTTTTTAGTCATGCCCAAATTATGTCTTTACACAGTGTTTGTATGTTAATTTGTTTATTTGCGAGTCGTCCATAGTAATTCAATTCGTGTCTAGCGAGAAATGCACATGTCTGATTTATACAGTCATAAATCAAATAATATTTAGCAAACGATCTCCTTTTGCTTTAGGATCTTTCCAACGCTGTCATTTTGAACTCAGTTGATCCTTAACCCATGTATGCCTAGTGGACTCTCCCATCCGTCTAAATTGGATCAATTTATTTCCAAAATTAGGGATATCTAGTATACTTATTTCTATATTTAGAATATTTTTTACAGAAATTCTTTAAGAAAACAGCGCAGACCCTGATGAGACGCCGCATAATGCTGCGTCTCATCTGGGTGTACGCTGCTTGCCAAGGCCTTTTTTTCTAGAAGCTAGGCATAAATGGGTTAATATCTTGAGATACTTTGTTGAGTATAGTCTCGCGACGAGTCCTGTCTTTGAGTTGGCAATCCCCGGTTGCACTTTGAAAGGGTGCATAGGCATTTACAAGAAAATATTTATGTACCAATAATAAAATGGGTGTACATGGTATTTCGGTTACTTTACTACTTTTCATTTGCATTATGAAGAAGAAACAACTGGTAAGACAGAACGTGCCATACAGGATTTAATTCAAACTGTAAAATTTCTCAAAGGTTATGTCTTTGGTATAATTAATCAGATGTTCACGGTCGCAATGCAATACTTATACGTGCGCATAATGAGCGACAATGGAAAATATCAATGAGCGTGTAATGTTTGTGTATTTCTTCTTTCAATAAATAGTAATGCTATGTTGAAATTTACGTTCAAGTACATAGTGATAGATGACAAGCTTTCCGTTTGATAGGACACAAATGAATAATATAACATGAAGAAAATATCAATTTGCAATAATTGAATACTTCGTAGCAAAACACGTAACTTTCCGTTATTTTAAACATGCACGAATTCAAATGTTTTACGAAACTGAAGCTCCCGTTGTCTGCAACCTTATCACAGTCCAGACAGGTTGTTTAGAAAATGATAAAACTATTGGAATTATTTCAATCTCGTAAGAGCACTATCGCGAAAATATTCCGGTAATTTACGTTAAACAATGCACGTGGTATTTAGCGCGTCTCGCGATTCAAATTATGTTTCTGTTAATTATCTCAAACATTTCTGAAGGTACAAACCTAACAAGGTTGTCACAACGGCGGCTGAAGAGTGTCACGTTTCAAGCCAATACCCTGAGGGCCTAAAACATTCGCCTGTTAAGAAAGGTGTGCATTTTGAGCAATTAGCTGACATTTATATCATCTCTTTTTACGATAATCAACCGCCATAAATCTGCGAATTTTTATTGTGACATCTGAGAATAAACAATGAGAATTTGTACCCTTTAATGCGCTTTATTGTAATTTTGACAGAAACTCTGTCAATTTTCACTAATTATATTAGGGAACCTTTGCAAGCCATAAAGTGACGGAAGTTGCTGTAATATCTTCACCTGAAACGTTTCAAAACAAAATGTTTATTGGTACCTGGTGGAGATTGCGTCATAATATTGACTCGTTTTGGACAATTAAGACCCTGTTCTATTATTCATTCTTCTTTATGAAAGCAGTTATCGATTTTTTTGTCGCAATTATGTTGTCATTTATTTGCATGCTAATTGTTTTCTACATAAACAAATATACTTAAATTGGTGTATTTTGTATGCATATTTTCGTCTCCGCATTCAAAAAGAGCAGAGTCGAGAATGTCAAAAATCATATTAAATAATCAGAAATCACACAGCGCGGAATCCGGTAATCTATTGTGTATGTATAACATATTCCTGTTCATTATGTAAAAAATATATTTTTACACGTACCATGCGTATAATATGCAGTTGTAGTATTTCGATGATTACCGAAAGAGAAACAAGTCATCTGATCTAGATTGAAAATTGCTTTGGTATCCATATTGTTCTTTATTAATTAATAGCCCTTACAGCCGATAACGTGTGTATCCGAAACCACGGCAAACCTAATAAGACCCCATTTACGTAACATTAGGCAACGGGCAGTTAAGGTATTAGGAAGCTGTTGTTGGTAGCCATAACGCGTGGCCGCACTGGAGATTATCACCAACCTTCTCAAATGACGTTGCAATGAACAATGAGAGCAACAATCGCTCGTATCTATATTCGCAAATATATTCTTCAATTTACTTCTGCAGAAGAATTGATTGGGATTATTTGATGCAAGATTTGTATTGTTTGAGCGAATTTATTTCATCTAGCCGCATTTTGATATCATGAATGTGAAGAATGGTATGCGTGGGATCTACACATTTAGAAAAATCGCCATAACATAGTTGATAACTTGTATTGCCAATTAGTTTAGACAAAACGTATTAATTTTATGGTCGGAAAACAAAATTGGCAGTTTGTTTAAATGTCAATACTTTGTCAAGAAACTGTTTCAGTAAACTTTGCTTTAAATCTAGTCCCAAAATCAGCCTTATGTTGCGAAAGATAGGCCACCACGACATTGTTTCCGGAACGTAGACAAATTGTATCATTTATCAAGAAGTTTGTTTCAATTTTTAACTTCAACTTTTGAGGCATGGACCGAGGAATCGTTCTTATAATCGCATTCTTATTGATCGATATCCCCAACGACATATCAATTTAGTATCAATTATGTTCTTAGCCGCTTAAAAAATGAATCGTTCCGAACTAGAACCTGCCTCTGTATTTAAATTTGCACATGCGTCAGTTAATGTGATGTTCAAATAACCATTTTGTTCAAGTGTGCTTCGACAAAATTCTGTTTGTTTTGCTATGACCAAAGCGCCTGTCGGCATCTCATTTTCTCGCTCCAACCATTGTTACAATATTTGTCGAAGTTTTCGCACGAATAAAAGTGTTAAATGAGCAATGAATAAAGTGTTACCATTGTAACCCCTCTTTAAATTTTACACTATCGATCAGGCGTAGTATTGTTCAGTAGGTTGTCATTTTATTATTTGTTGGTGGTAAATTTGACACGACAATTCTTTTATTCGGATTTACGGACTATGAGAGTCCAAAGATAAATACGGAGTAATTGGCGTTGAGGAAACTGACTCAATCCAATTGAACATCCAAACACTACCCACATTAACGATTTTCAAATAGTAGAATTTTGGTTTAAAGCCGCATACTTAGTAAATTATAATCATCATCATCATCATCATCATCATCATCATCATCATCATCATCATCATCATCATCATCATCATCATCATCAGCAGCAGCAGCAGCAGCAGCAGCATCATCACCATCATCACCACCACAATCACCACCACCATCACCACCACCACCACCACCACCACCACCACCACCACCACCATCATCATCATCATCATCAACATCATCATCATCATCATCATCATCACCTTCTTCAGCATCATCGTCGTAGCCGTAACCATCATCATTATCATTGGCAGCAGCATCACCGTCTTCGTCGTTGTCATTATCATAAACAGAAGTAGCAGCAGCAGCATCTTCACAACCACGATAATATGCAGCGGCATCAACATTCTCATCATCATCGACATCAGCAGCAACATTGGTAGCATTAACAACACTAAAAACAACAACGCGCAGGAGTTCAAGACCGATGTAGGAGGATTCTGCATTGAGTTCCTGTAGGTCATCTAATATACTCAAGGTGAGCATGTTAGACATCGGATAATACAAACAGCCTTTTATTACATGCATTAGAATATTAAAAATACCTATTTGCGATCTTCCATGATTATTTTGTACTGTGCATATTGTGACCATAGATCATTACCTACAGGTCCTGGATACGACCAAAGGTGCAAAATTAACAACGACATAAACGTGTTGTTTTTTCATACTAGTATCATACTATCGGAGACAATTATTAACAATATTTTATCATTTGCCGCACAAGAAGAGTAATTCTTATGCAGTTGTTTTCCAATAACATGAACAGCAATAAAATGAATTTGTATTGCATGCATCAATGCTTATTTACTTATTTGGCATATACTTTATCGTTGATCAGAAAAATTCAATACAGATAAATGCGAACAGTGCATGTCAATAATCAATACATGTTGTCAATAGAACAATTCGCAGATATTTGAAAGCAACACAAAGTAAGAGCAAGCAGCCTTTCTGCATCAGTGAACATCGATAGGTAGGATCTTAGGTTAAAGTAACATTACTACTCAAAATCAACGAAAATTGCGTACAATTTTTCCTAAAATAAAGTTAACCAATAAACAAATCAGTGTTCCTTATGGCAATTGCCGAAATTTCAAAGCTAAATGTGGTCTGGTAAAATAGATGTTTGTAGATACAAAATGTTCGTTTTTATTATTGTGTTGCATATTTAATTCCATTTTAATCTCCCGCAACGATATCTATTCATACAACATATGAACACTAACATGGTGTTCGTGTGTCGTATGAATAGATATATTCGCGGAAAATTAAAATGGAATTAATTGTGTCACAAATAAATAAAAACGAGCATTTTGTATCTACAAAAATCTATGTAATCATACCACATCTAGCATTGAATTTGTGTCTATTGCTATACGGAACACTGATTGTTTGCGTGTTAACTTTATTTTACGAAATACTTAACGAAAGTTTCTTTGATTTTGAGCGTTATAGAGGCTTTAATAATTTTGAAGGAAGTACTGAAACTCGTAGCGACATTGAACAACATGATATTATACTCAATCTCTTCTATTTCAAAAATGCTTTTCTTAACGGACAGACACATGAACGCTCGAACGCAGAAAGAATGAGTTCATAACGCAACGAAGGAACGAAAATGGACACACGCGAAATAATGAAGTAATGAAAGTTGATGCACGAGCTGACAAAAAAATACAGTACTCAACAAACTTAACAACAAGCCGAAACAGATCGCTACCGAACACAACAACAACAACAGATCATCACCACACCAACTAAACGAACTGTATTCCTAACTTGAACATGTCATAGATGAGGAACATTAACGCCCGCCTGGAATGTTAAACATTGTAATGCCTTCGAACAAATGTTTCCCTTCTCGTGCACACCTGAGGGTTGGGTAACGACTTCCCGGAGATAGAGGGCCGATCGTGGGGACCCGGTTGAACCCGGCTTATCTCCTCACGTGAATGTGCTATCCGATTAGCCGGAAATCAGCCGTGCAGCTACACGACACAACCCATTCGTGTGTTTTGTGTGTTTAAAACGTTTTTAGTTTTTCACAGCGACATAAAATTAACCGATTGCTTTATTTAAAATAAAAAGAATGTGTGCGTTCTTCTTACTTTGTACAAACTTAAAGTAATTTTGAAAACGCTTCTTAAAACAACGCAATGTGATATACTGTGTGACATACTGTGAGCACACAGCACAAAACACAAACAGATATGCTCCATTTAATCCGCTGATTTTGGAATAAAAAACACAAGCCATTATTTTCCTAGTATTAGGCTTACCTCGTATTTAACAAGCAGGATAGATTATGTCAAGATAAGGCCGCTTAGATAATGATGCCATGCTCCGAATGGTTTTTGCTGCAAAGATTGCACGATCCGCTCACAATCGAGGTTTATTCATAACGATAGATTCGTATTTTTCAAAAAGGAATTCCGAAAGAGCGAAATTCCGAATCTTTCCGTTGCCATGAGATCAGGATGTCTAGGCTGACATTTGACAATCGGCCAGAAAATTCGAGTAATCTCATTAAAATTCCGGGTATATACTATGAGCCAGTCTTTAAATCTGTCAGTTTCATGACTGATAATGGCTGCGGACTAGAAGCGATTTTTGCGAATAAAATGTAATTTGCAGCTTTAAAGCACATTAAAATGTAATCTCGCGACATTGATTGGCATTGATTCGTATCGAAAAGGCACTAGAAGATAAGTGGTAAATCGAGAAATGCTACACTGTGACAGTTAAAGTTTCTCGCATGTGTAAATATATCGTACCTTTCAGTTAACCGGTTAATTTTACTTTCGACGTAATCGTTTGTGATTTTTTGCAGTGCGATAAATCAGAGATTTCTTGCACGGTCTTTCTCTGCCATCTGAAAGTTCACGTGTTTACGTTAAAATGGACCAGTGACTTCACAAATTCGCAACCTATTGACCAAATTAAAAATAATCGTAATGGGCGTATATTACTAGGACGTATGACATATAAATGGTCTGCAAGTCATCAAGGTTTGAAAGACACGAAATTGTCAGCAATGATATATCACATTGGTTCCCGTTCTTTTTATTGAATTTGTTATCACTCGACACGCTTGACTAGTAAATAAATTACACTGCCTTGTATATTCATCTTATAAAATTGCCCATAAAACTCGTTTTCGCGCTCATTGATGATGGTGTTCCCATGGTGAATAGACTAAAATGACAGCAGAAACAGAGCCTTTGATGAAAACTTATGCTCAAAACGGCCCATAAAACGCCCCGAGAATTTAATGAGGATGCCGGATAATAAACACGATTCCAAATCGACTACGGGGCGTGGTTAAACAATACTTTCGACGTGTAATTGTCGAAATAGTGCTTCATAAAAGTCGATAGTCTTTGCATATGAACATAAGAAAACATATTTCCGCATTCCATTTAACTTAATGAAACACGATATTACTTAATTTAAAAAGAGCACATGCAGTAATGCATGTTTATTTCAGTTTATGCACGACGTCGTCACATTTGGAACAATTTAACGCATTTAAACTAAATTGGCGCCGATTTCGACGAGAAAATAAAGATTGCAGAAGTTTCATTCTTAAATTTAATCCAATTACGCGAGGTTCTTTATTACCCATTAAGCCGTTTGAAGGACTTGACCGACACTCTCTTTGATACTTGAGATTAATCACAAATTTTAACTTTTTAAATCCAAATATCTAAATTCATTGTTTGTCTATTTATTCAGGGTGATTATTTCAATGTCTTTTGATCACAGGAGATCACTTCGGTCTCAATACACAATCCGAGCGCCTGACCACATAAAGTCGATTTTGTCAAAAGCAGTCCGATTATCCAAAATTCAAATATTGACATAAGGGTTTTTATAAAAACGACAATTGAGAAACGATTACCAATTATTGGACTAAGATTAAATTGATATGGCCCATTAGAGCGGGCATGCGAACATTCCGAGTTTGATTACTGGATTAATCGTTGTTTTGTTATCTTTTGTCAAACTGTGATAGACGTGCATGAGTTGATGACTCAATTTTCTGAATATTTGGTGACAAAGCGAAAATAAATGCATTGATGAGGGACCATGATGTTTGCTACTTCTGCTGCTAGAGACATATTTAAAACTACTACATAACTTTACTACCGTAAAACAAGTGATATACTATGGTATAACGAACATTAGTTATAATAATAAAAGAAATAAATAGTAATAATAATAATAAGAAGAAGAATAAGAAGAATAATAACAACAAGAAGACGACGAAGAAGAAGATGATGAAAGCCTTTAAATATAAATATATATGAACAAATTGGTGCCTGTAATAATGTTTACTTTCAAATATGGGTCTTCGTCAATTTTAGGATTGCTATCGTAATCGTTAATAGATAATTTATAATAATAAATGATATTGCCATCCTACTTTGCACTTGGTCTTGATTAAAACGGAAATACAAAGCGGGCCGATTATGCAGTTCGCAAATCAGATACTTTATCGGGCGGATCTAATACACGAAGACAAAACACATATAATTAAGATACCTTTAGAAGTGGTTCAAGAACAAACCAAGACAAAAGGGGCGGAGCATTAGATCCCCGCCGCTTATTCATTGGTAAAGCCGACAGAGTTATGGCCCTTAGGGCTTTAGTCAGAAAAATATTGTCGCGCAGAGAGAAAATTATAGGGAGGATCGCCGGCGGCAATAAGGTCATATACCAGGCATACAAATCGGTAGATATTGTCACAGAGACGGTATCTTATCTTAAACACTAGGGGCAATAAGCAGCGAAAGTCAACTGAGTGTAGCGAAAACAAATTTGTCATAAAGTGATGGGATTGTCTTGAGACAACATCGAGCTAACCGAGTCAGTTTAAAGTCGTCTGCTTACACAGACGGAGTCTTACTCGATGTTGCTAATGTTGTTTTAGTTTTTCTTCTGACATTTCGTATGAACATAAAAACACTGAAAGTGCAGGCGTGTGATCAGACGGAAGTGTGACTGAAAGGTGTGAACTTCATTGAAATCGTTATTGCAGTGATTGATGCAACAATAGAGTGGCGTAAACGTTATTTTTGTTTTGACTTAAGGCATTGTGTCTAATTAAGTGACACGCGAAATGGACGCGTTAATAGTAACACGTTGAAAATTAAGCGCTAAATACCTTAATCGCGTGGAGAAATAAACTTATAACTTCGGGTATTAGATTTCACTACGATATTTATCGGACAATTATAGTTAAAGAAAGCAAAGATTTCGCGCCGCTGGTATAAGTGACTATAAACGGGGTATTTAAATTCACAATTGATACATTTTTGGGGGATATCGGACGACACCGGTGTTATTGTAGAGACATCAAGTAGTGCAAAATCGACAGCTGATATAACCGGGGATACAACAGGGTTGCAGTAGGGAGCACATAATGGACGGACATTAGGACCATTCAGTCGAAGAAGAATCGAGCAGCAAGAGATGCTCTTGAAGTTACGGAGGTGCTAATTATACGTTTATTGATAGAAGATATCGGTAATTAATGGGACTGAGAAAGCGCTGCGTTGTCGTTACGTAATACAGACGGCAATTTTACGCCGAGTAAATACTTGTTTTCCGGACTGATTGACGGTTGAAGAGGAAGCGGTGAATTTATTATCACTCAGGTGGTTTAATCCGAGGAGATCATTAGAAAAACCTGTGGTGGTTAACAGCGAATTAAGAGGTAATCTTCCAATAAGACTCCCCGGCCGTAAATGTTTTGAATTTCGAATATCGCTCGGTCATTGGAAAAACGTTTGCGCTGATTACCGTATCTGTTGATGTAACAAAATACATCTGACAGATTGAATGTAGCCGGTGTCGGATGCTATAATAGAGGCGGTTGAGTGGAACACGATATTAGAGCGGTGTTAAATTTTAACTGGCGCGAGTGGACCTGTTTAAATAAGAGCATCATCTTAATGTATATAAAGCACAAGTGTTCTTTAAAGCAGGCTCATTTTCACGGCGCACTTGGGCTGCGCGGATTGGCTCAGTTGTCGATAGGCCGTCGAGCGAGCCACCACGCGTCTTGGTTTATCGGTAGTCAGTGAAACAGAGAAAACGGGAAGCGATAAAAACAATAATACAACTGTGGTGTGTGCATCGGTTTTTATGCCTGATAAAAATCGCAAAACGGGTATAAAACGATCCATTATTGAGTATAAAAATCTGGATTTATGTGACAACAAATTGAACTAACGGGATTTATGACTTTCTGATAATAAGGTGAGTTAACTCATTATTCCAATTATATTTTTGAGATATATTATGTATGATGTATAATATATAATGTTTGATAATATATGTTTGTTGTTTCAGTATCTGGTTTAGGCTTTCGTTTATCCGGTTATTTTTTGCTTTAGTTTATTACGACTTCTTAACGATTCGAAATCGTGTGTCGTTGCTTTTGCTTTACCTTTGTCTTCATTGGTTTATGATTTATGAAACTTTTAATTCAGTGTTGTATTTGATGCAAATTAATACTAGTTTTAACCACGAATGTTAATATAATATATCGTAGTGTATCGACATTATAATAGCTGTTACAGAGGCAATACTTCGTTTAAATCCAAAACAGGATGACACTTTCAGACAATTTTTACTTCATTTATGTTAAATGGTATACCGTAATATAATTTTCTTGTTGTGTTATAGATTTTTTACATTGTGAAAATAATGATTATTTTATACAAAATTGATGTACTGTTATTAGTATGCAGCGTTACCAGCATTCTTAATGTTCATCTTAGCTATTGAGTAAACGTTACATGCATATAGTACAGACGTGATACGGTGTCGATTCTTGTAAAATGGCAATTCGTGTGCAGAAATTTGAACGAGTTTGAAGTTTAGTACAATATCTTAATAAACTGTTTATCGGACAACTATTCATATGTTGGTAATTTTAAGTCGAATACTTGTTTGGGGCTGGTTTAGGGCTCGATATTCTGCTAGTTGCAATAATCCAACTCCCAGCTATTGATGAGCTGTACGTATGTACCCATAAAAGCTCAGAGAATTCAAGAAAAACTAGAGATTCTGCCACATTTCACTTCTCAAAATGCATGTTTCCCTTTGAATTGCCTTAAAATTCCCACACGATGTTAGCTTTTGTTTGAATAAAAAAGAGATAACTAGTATTACTACAAATTTGATCATATTCATAATCTAATGACGATTCGTATACTATTCAATAATTTTATTAAAACAATCATAACAATATAGAATTACAGCATGCGATAATCTTTATAAAAATTATGTTTTCTTAAAATTCCCCATCGGTAATAAAGGCATTCGGTATAAGTTGCTACCCACCCACCCCCAATGCAACCACTTCACCTTAGCTGCTACTTCCCTCAGCTGCTACATGTACCCCTCTCAAAACCCCTCAAAATTGTCCATGTATTATACACATGTGTGTGTGTGTGGGGGGGGGGGGGGGGGGGTAGCAACTAATGCCGAGTGCATGTGATCGGAAAGTAATGGTGAAAAAAACAAAACGGCATGTGATCGGAAAGTAATGGTGAAAAAAACAACACTTAAGACATTAATACAATTCTTAAAGAAGCATTTCGTCGATACCCGACATGTCTACACGGGATTTATTGCAGAACCAAAACGTGTGTCTCTGTGTCGTATGAACAAATCTGTACAGAAAAGTGACTCCAAACTAATAACATTTAATTCTACACGAATGGGCGTTAGACTACACACAGGAAAAGTTATTTTTTATGTTATAAAACTAATTGATTTTCTTTTCATGGAACTTCTGTTTTAGATTATTTGTCATCATTTTATCTAGTTTGAAAAAGGTAAGATGTATGTACCCACTTAAAGCTCATTTACTGAACCAACACACAATTATGGCATATGGTAACATACATGTATTTAGCATAGCGCATTATATATGATTGTTACGAGAAACGTGATCATTGTAATTAATAAGCTACAGGTGATCGTTTAAGATTTGCTACCTCGTGTTTGTTTTGTTGGACTTTTAACTGGGTTCTCATGAAAAATAATTTATGTAAACGTTATTTGAATATTATTGTATATCCTAAACGAATGAGGTGAATTTTAACAGTTAGTTCATTCAGCATATTGCATGATTAAAGAAGTGAATTATTTGATATTGTACTAAAATAATAGGCGTCCGAATAACGCAATAACGGTATATAGCACTCTGACATAAATAACAAGAAAGAATCATTAATTAACGCGTGTATATGCGATTTTTGCTGCTGATAAACCTCAGACGATTCTGACACTAACGTAAACAGTTATGTTTAATGATATTTTATATTAATTGATTTCCACTAATGGAACATTGACAGGTGAAACGTTAAAGTAATTAATTACCCAGTGACCTTTGTGAGTTTTGGAGTCAACTGCTGACGTTGACTTTTCAAATATTGACAAAGACATTCAAACATGGTAATAAGTCATTCGTGTTAATAATTGTATTATCAATTTTCTCATTTCAGTGCGCTATAGCAGATATTCAGTCGGAGAATGGACGGAATTAATATGAAATCCATCGCGGTGACTTTTTCACTTCTTTTAATATTCGTGAAAAGGTGTGAAAGCCAGAATAGGGAATTGATGGAATTTCGAGTGAAGGAGGAGCAAACTCCCGGGACATTTCTTGGCAGTATTTCACAAAAATACAACGACAAACGTGATGGACTGAGGTTTATATTAGCCAGACCTTCTCATACAACTACCGATGATTTGTTTGAAGTGGATTCTGTGAGTGGCAATATCACGACTACCGCGGTTATAGATCGTGAAGTGTTGTGTCAATTTACACCAGGCTGTGTCGTGAGGTTGGAAGTTGCCGCGCAAACGAACGATAACTTCTTTGATATCATAGACATTGACATTGTCATTGAAGATATTAATGATAATTCCCCAACATTTTCGCAGCAAAGTGTCGCTCTGTCTATATCGGAGGCAGTCCTAACGGGTGGTAGCTTGATTATCGACGGCGCCAGGGATATTGATAAAAGTGAGCTGTTTTCACTGCAGGGTTACTCGTTGGAGCCCCAGATATCCGGCGACGCTCTCCCCTTTAGCGTCAACTTTGTGCGTAGTCTTGACGGTGGCTCTAAGGTGAAGATCATAGTCAACGAAATTCTAGACCGCGAAACCAGGGACTCGTATCGGTTCTTCCTTCTCGCCAAAGACGGTGGCTCGCCTCCCAAACAAGGGTCAATGTTCGTGACTGTAACGTCACTGACGTAAATGACAATTATCCGCAATTTAACAAAGCTTCGTACGCGGTCAACGTCAATGAAGAAGTAGTGAAAGGAACCGTGATACTCACTGTTCTGGCTACAGACAATGACATTGGGACAAACGGAATCGTTCGGTACAGGCTTAGTCTCAATCAACATGCAGACAATCTTAGGTACTTTGCAATGGACGACTTGTCTGGGAAACTCTCAATTAAGGAGGTGTTGAATACAACGAATAAGAGATACTTTAAATTGATCGTTGACGCCCTCGATCAGGGTAATTCGCCTCTGTTGTCGCAGACCTCCGTCGAGGTCACGGTGCTGGATACGTCAAACAGCGCTCCCAGGATTAAGCCGACCCTGACGCCCAATCCTAGTAACAGTTTCGCCAGCATTTCGGAATACGCCGACGTCGGGGCCGCTGTAGCGCATATCGGCGTTGAGGATCTGGATTCCGGACGTAACGGCGACGTCGATTGCTTCCTGCTGAATGCTGACAGTATGTTCCAGCTAAACAAGTATGCTACAAACGAGTACAAGGTCACAGTGGATAAGTCGCTGGACAGGGAAACGAAGCCATCTCATGACGTCACGATCACGTGCACCGACAAAGGCGTTCCTCCTCTGAGTACTATGTATTCGTTTGAAGTACGAGTCAGCGACGAAAACGACAACGCGCCGATGTTTCGCCAGCAACGATATTTTGTGAATTTCAACGAAAACAATGAGATTGGGGACCAAATTGTAATCGTGTCAGCGTTTGACATGGATTCCGGAAACAATAGCAAGCTAACATTCTACCTCGACGCAAGATCCCAGAGTTACGCGTTTATTAATGAGAGAACAGGCGAGATCCTCGCCAACCGAAAGTTCGACAAGGAGGCTCCGGACGGACAGGGGCTCTCATTGACAGTCTATGCCAGGGACCAGGGAAATCCGGTACTTAGCGGAAGTGCTTCAGTGCTGGTTACAATTCAGGATGTCAATGATGAGAAACCTGTGTTCGACCAAGCACACTTCCGGTTTTGGATTGACGAGAATCGCCCTGCCGACGAGACCGTCGGGAAGCTGTCGGCAACGGATAAGGATCTGGGTTCGAACGCGGTGACCAGATTCACAATGAAGCCGAATGGCTCAAACATTCCATTTGTAGTGATTGAAGATGGTTCGATAAAAACCAATCGCGAATTAGACCGCGAGGATCGCGCGCAGTATACGTTTGAAGTCATGGCAATTGATATAGGAAACGAAGCGTTGTTCAGTACCGCGACGGTTACTGTGTTTGTCTCTGATATGAACGATAACTCTCCAGTGGTGACGTTTCCAAGGTCTGGAAACAGCACTGTGTATGTCCAGTACTTGACGGCGCCCCAGACGGTGGTGTGCCGAGTGTTAGCGGAGGACAAAGATGACCCTAACACCGCCAACGGCAGAATGCGCTACTCGCTCACAACTATGAACTCAACGAATTTCTTTTCAATTGATGCTTCAAACGGCAACGTTATTCTGAAAGCTCCCTTAGAAAACACAAATTCTATTGGGAAGACTTATATTTTGAATATCCAAGTCACTGACCAAGGTAATGGAACGCATTACGTCCAGTCGACTCTTCACGTTGTTATTGTATCCGACAACGGCACTCAGGCGCTTACAGAGGAACCGAGCAAGAATTTCGTCATCGTCGTCGTCGTTTCGGTTGCTACGGTGCTGATCTCAGTAGCGATTATCGTTACCATTTGCATCATACGCCGCTTCGACCGAAGTCGCCGAGGTATCACGAAAGGTCACCAAAAGGTCATGACGGACAGCATGTACGCTCGGAATAACGAAGAGGTCGACAACATCTTCCCGGCGGACGCGTGCGAAGTCGAGAAAAAGAAAAAGGGGGTCCACTTCAACATCGAAGGTCAAAGTGGAATTCAAGGTCACGTGGACTGCCAGATCGCGCAGAACAACGATGACCATGGCAACCACAGTTTCGATCATCTGGTGCTTAGAGGTAGGTTGCTTTATGGCCTGCATTACTGAATGCTCCAGTACATGTATTATGTTATCTGCCAGCGAGATTAGTTCGCAGAACTCATGGCGTCGTGCTTATTACACATATGGCACTAACCTATAACATTTTTTTAATCGTATAGGTTTAAATTATTATTTCAAGTACCCATAAATACATACTTTTGTTGAATTTGCAACATGACAACCCACTATAACTTATAGACATCAATAGGTCATTTAGTCATTTAAAATGAAGAGTTTTACATCGATATGTGTATTCTACAAGGTAACGTTTAAGCGTGCAGTGTCCTATATTGATTTCCTTCAAACGTTTACTCGAGTCGAAATATACAGAATCTAGAAATAAAATCATTCCGAAGTATACAAAGGAATGGACCAGTTATGGTGAATTAACATACGGGTGCATATTGAAACGGAGTCCTTTTGAAATGTAATCGCCCGAATCGCTATTTAATGTTTATTACGAATTATACTGTTATGGTAGGAACATAATGGTGAAATAATGACATCGAATAGTCTATTTGGGACATTAATTTGCAATCCACGACCGAATGCGATCGAAAGCTGAAAATTACATGTACCGCTACACATTCTTTAGATACCAAACACTGTATGGCTATCGACTTCCAAAATTTAATTGCACGATTTTGACCCCATTATACATATCCGAAAATGTCAGAGAAGGTTATTAAAAGCGACGAATAGAGCAATTAAAGGGATCAATTGATAATTGCGTTTCATCAGCATCAGAAGTCTTTTTGCTTTAAAATTTAAATCAATTAACAAATCGCGAAAAATACAATACAATGGATTCGCACCATCTTTTTGTGATGGTCACACCTCTATGTCGGCATAACTACCGTTAATTATCGTTTCAATTATCTTTTTAAAAAGCGCAAAAATAATGATATGAAGTCAAAGGCCGGTATTTTTGACAATGCTTGTAAATCGTCTAGTGTCACTGTACTTGTTTTGTTTTGATTTTATCAGTTACATCAAAATGTTTTCCCCTCCAGCTAAACAGCCCTTCCAGATAACTTCTAAATTGAGTTGTACGTTTGAGTCAGATTCGACGTCTCAGACATTTCTAAATTAGTAATAATGATATTCCTTTTGAAAGTTAAAACACCGTTGTTTTTGTTATTGTGGGAAAACTCATGAAACAATACGTTAGCGTATCAGTATGTTTAAAGTGCGACTTCTTTTACACATCTGGCAGACATATATGGGTCGTGCTCTGTGAAAAGGGGGTTTAATGCAAGTGCATCGTCCCAGTTAAGCCTGTGCAGTCCACACAGGCTAATCAGGGATATTTTTCGTTTCAAGAAAGTCTCTTCTTAGCAAAAAATCAAAGGCACAGGCTAATCTGGGATGACACTTTATACGCATATACATTAAACCCCCTTTTCACAGAGCACGGCCCATATATATGTTAAAACACATGTCTATGTAGCAAACCTTTCGTAAATCAAAGCCATATTAATAATAAATGAACTGTTCTCTGAAGTGGTGAATCCAAACAAGAATTCATGCCTTCTATCTACGTTTGAACCAAGACTCAAAGCGTTCAAACGATTTATTATTCTGAACGGTCTATAAACTTACTGAATATTGTATGTGCACAATTTGTTTTGTATATCTCATGTGTTTTATTTACTTTTTATTTTGTTTATTTTGTTGCATCTAAAACGACCAAACCAGCTGTTATGTGTGTTTCTACATAATCTATAACGTGAATTATGTCATTATATGCATATAGACGTGTGTTACTTTAAAGAGCATATACACATGAATAACGTTTAAAATATTTGTAAATATTAAAATATCTGTTTTTATTTTAATATGTAAAGAAATATGCATTTTGCTTGATATGATTCTGTTTCCGTTTTTTAAAAAATCCATAATTTAATAAGTTTTAAATCAAATTTTCAGCACTATATAAAAGACTGAACACGTTAAAAAATATTGATACCGATTTCATCATACATATTTGATGGAAATAGATTATGCTTTAGGCAATTATCCCTATAACGACGTTAAATAAGAAATTCAAACGTTAAAACAAACAACATCAGTCATCTAAGGTTTCCATTGTGCATGTTTTGGAAGGCTAAAAGCTTTGTAAATCCGGGATATGCTTGAAACCGTTATACGATTTGTTTGTTGTCGTAAATCGAATCCATGCAACCGTTTTGATGTTTGCGACTGGGAACTTTAATATCGAAATTCAATACGTACAATACAATCAATGTAATTCCATTTGGATTTGTTATTGAAAATTATAAAAAACAAAACAGGGACGAGTAGCTAAATGGCTGAGTGAAAAGCGTTGACAGTAAAATAAAAGGCTAAACTAAAAGGAGTATTGATCAGTAGCAATTCCATTGAAATTAAGCATTAATACTTTAAGAAACATGCACGCACGATTCGTTTGACCTGCTTATTGATATTGCGACCTCATGAACCGGTTTTGCGTTGTTGAACAGAAAGTTTTTAATAGAAATTAATCGATTTGTATAGAATGCATGCCAACAGATGAAGCTCATCCAATGCTAATAATGGCCGACTGAAGTTAGCTTCTAGCCAATAATATTATACATTGTATCAGAAGAGCAAGCGTCGTTGGTCTTCAATATGTTATATTTCTTAACTTTTGTTCTCACTTAATAGATCGTGTAAGCGTTGACTGGCAATATCCGCATTAACTCTGTTTGCACGGAATGCACGTGCTCACGAGGTCGGAATCACGCGGACGTTTTTGATTAATACCTGCCCTAATTGACGCGCGAAGTTATTTGAACGAGCGATCTGATTTACTAACTTCAAATTGTACCGTCGACGAAGATGTAATAGATTAAAGAAACTTTTCCAATCAATCCAGAAAGTTCGGCTTCCGACGTAAATGTTTGCTATAACCGTAACGGCAGTGTCACGACGAGGAGCGCCCTGTGTTGTAGTGAACAATCATGTTCTTTCCTTAGATACTGAACAGAATCAGTATAATCGGTACGCTAGAAATCGTTGTTATTTTGTGCGAAGTGATGGTCGCGAATTATCTCCGAAATTACTTACAAATGTTAGGGTACGATCCCAATATACGACTGTTTCTAGACATGTTTTCGGTCCAATTATTGTCTCGCAAGGAGTTGAGACGAAATTGCATGAACCCCATTGTTTCTCCCTGAGCCTAAACAACCTCCATAATAAATTATTAGCTCTGTATTGGAAACACAAGATTTGGACAATGTGTCTATAGCAAGATGATCAATTTCCCCAAGACAGTTTGAATTTTGAAAGCAATGTCTCTTTGGAGTCTTACATGTTTATACCATAATTATCAATGCCTTGTCAATTGGAACACTGTCGTTTGATTTACGCTTTACCACTAGTACGGTCTTCCAACGAAGTGGCCATTTCCAAACTCGAGCTCATACGTTACTTATTATTATATTTAACCCATTTACGCCTAGCGTCTAGAAAAAAGGACCATGGCAAACAGCGTAGACCCAGATGAGACGCCGCTTGATGCGGCGTCTCATCAGGGTCTGCGCTGTTTGCTTAAAGGAATTTCTGTAAGAAATATTCTAAATATAGAAATAAAAATACAAGACATCCCTTATTTTGGATATAAATTGATCCTATTTAGCAGCATGGGAGAGTCCACTAGGCATGAATGGGTTAAATGCCTCAAATGATGTATACTTGAAGATTGCGTTGCAAAAATATCAATTTATGACCACGTGGCTCTTTATGCTTTTCCACGTTTGCGTTTTTCTGACACCATAACTTGATGACGCATGTTTGGTTATATCTTCATGCAAAATTCCTTTCCGAAAATCCCCATCCGTAATCCGATATCTTACACTAAATAATGTCTTAGCTATCTTTTTACAACAGGCAATCTCAGTTCTTTTTCCACTGTATCCATCGGCGGATGGGTGGACTTCTGATAAAAAACACATTTGAAATACGTTTGTTAAATTGTAATGGGCCGATTAAACTTTATCGGTAACTCAGACACCATAGTTAATAGAGCAAATCAATTCGTTCATCGGCTTTTCCCCAGCTGTTCCTAATTATATTTACATATTCTTAACTAAGAATATACACAGTGTTTCGTTTTGCGTTAAAATTTCTATAAATCCTATTATCGCACAGAAAACATAAGCAAATGATTGAACTTCAGTTTCATATCATTTTGAGTTCTAAGTGATTTATTTTGTTTGAAATAGTCATGAATACTTGTTTGAAATAGTCATGAATATTTCCTGATCATATTTTATTTTACAACTCATTTCCATCTAACAAGTGTTCACATCTCGTAAAAAAGGAAGAAAAGTAGTTAGGCACATGCATTGCGTGTCATATCCAACTGTTCACACAAACTTCCACTACGCCTGAGTACTATAATTGATTGACAACTCTTTTGGGAATATTTACAACCACTAATAACACGATAACACATCATGGCAGTTTCTTTTCAAATTAAGGATAATGTTTCCCATTTCATATAAACCATACATATGCCAACAGCCGGGTCGTATTTCGCGTTTGCATTTACGTGGGACGCGTGGAAATTGAAATTAATAAATATATTAAGCAACGTACATTCGTTCTTGTATACGCCCGATTCATGAGCCCCGATTGACAGTCTAGACACAGAGAAGCTGCACTGTATTAGAAATACATCGTAACTATCGGTGTAGATATAAGTAAAACGGTATAATATATTATAAACTGTGCACTTGAAAAATATGGGAACATCGAACCACTCAGTTTATTAAGAAGGCTATACTTTCACGCCAATGAGTGTATCTACAGTCTACCTACGACGAGTGATGAAAAATAAAGCCCATATTCTCCACAGGCAGCAGTATCAAAAATTTGCTCCCCCGGGACCCTGACCCCCCTCCCCCAGAGCTTACCCCCAGGGGTTCCAGATTGTAAAATGTACACCTTTTGTGTATGGTTTGACTTTTCAACAACGAAAAATACACAGTTTGAAAAAATAACCCTCGCATAGGTATTATAAATACTGTGTATTTTTGTCAATATTCGTTGTTGAAAAGTCAAATCATACACAAAAGGTGTACATTTTACGATCTGGAACCCCTGGGGTAAGCTCGGGGGTGGGGGTGTAGGGTCCCGAGGGGCGGGGGCAAATTTATGATACTGCTGCCTGTGATATTCTCAACACGGTGCACTAAATGAAAGCACATGTCTAGATTTGTATTGCATTTAATCGGAGCAATTGTCGATATTGGAAACGTCAGTTCGATGCTGGTTAATTTAATATCGATCACAATCTTTTGAACGCGCTATCAAAGCGAAATAAAACCCCGATTTCTGTAATTTTCACTTTTTAATAAAGATACAATTTCACTTGTTAGCTGTAGGTCAGAGAACAAATCTCGCATTCCGACGAAGCACCGTGTCGGTTGTTGATTTTATGTATAAATAATAGACCGAATCTGTGTTTATTTCACTCCGAAATACTAGTAATTTTTTCACAATTTAGGATTAACCGTTTGGTGATAACACTGAAGACACTTGATACTATGCGCTATTCAGCGATTTGGTACACTGGCGTTAACTTCTTGGTATCTTTACAGTTATTACAACTATTTAAAGTTAATTTCTGTTCCTTTACTTTACTCTATGAGTTGTTTCGCCGCTCTATTCGTCCCATTCATCGTCTCTGTCACGTAGTGGTTATCTTCATTCAAAGCCGTAATTGGTTTTAATGGTGATTGAATCAATCGCAATAATGACGTTTTCACGCGTATTTCCCCCGCGCGCCTAAAGATGCTCACGAACACATTGAAAGTAATGTACCGTGGACCATTAAACGATTTCTTTAAATCAAATTACTGAATTTGAACAAGAAATTATCATTTTTTCAAAGTAGTTCAACTGTGTTGCGTAATGCGTTAAAATGTGGTCTTTTATCACTCGAACTGACATACTGAGCTAAGAAAATACATTTAACTGGTTCAGAAACCGTGCCAAAATTGTCTATTGCATCAATCAACGACTGTCGATTCTAGTTAAGATTTTAGGTTTAAAATTTCCTGTTTGAAATAAGAGATAATACAATTTCGACGGCAGAGGTCTTTTGATTCCGAAGATATATCACAACGGCTCTTCCGTTTGTTTTTACAATACATTCAGTCGATTTCACTCCTCAAGAAAAACTGGTTTGTTCTGTAATTTAAGACAAAGTAAAAAATTTACATTGGTGGGCGCAGATGTTTTGTATTGCAAGCGAGAATGATGACTGTATCACTTTTTTGCTATTTTGTATTGTCTACAAGTGCCGAACACATATGGTATATTGGTCATATATACTTAAGTCTTAGTCGTATTTATTTCAAATTGCAAAATTTCTATTCTTGTGTACATCGAATGGCCTTTGTATTCCATGCAGCAACTTAAGTAAAATACCCAAGACAATGACCAATGTCATTCATGTTTCATCGCTTTCCTAGGACATAAAGTAGTCATCACCGGCAAGGAATTTCAATTACACGAGTAGCAATTAGCTGCTTTAATGGCCGGTGTGTGTTTGTGCAATTTGCCAGTTAGATTTAATTTAGTCCGTTTGAAACACAAGTGGTGGGGATTAGAGCTGTGGACTTAACCGTAATTACAGAGAATTGGCCTCAAGAATAGATAGCATTCTTGTATTCAATTAAAGGCACAATCGGTTAATCTAAAACTAATAATTACGGATGTTCGATTTTCACGTGTCTTAAAAGTTAACAAAACAACAAAAACAAAATAGCCTAATTATTTTTCAAAATCGCAAGATAATCTGTAGGACGGCATAGGGCCGTTTACTTCAATTTAAACTGAAAATTGCACAGTTTGTTGGCGATTTTACCAAAATATCAGATTAAAAAAGTGAAAAGCGTGCTTAATCATTGTGATTGACGAATCTACAGTTTCAATATTAACGTATTCATCGAAATCGTTATAAATATTATGAAGATAAAATAATAATTTCTTTTATATTTTTTATAACAAATCGAAACAATCATGCCGTGAACAAGGTTGTGTTCACCCGCAAACCTTTGTTCGGGAATATTAGAACGTTAAATTCTGAAGATAAGACCTAATTTAGGACCGATTAAAAGTAATATGCACACATGATATCGCATTAACCTAAAGGAAATAAGTTTCGAACTATCGGCCTTCTGAAACATTAAACCACGTACTTGCAGATTAATTCTCAATAAATGTAATGAATCAGCTTATTTGAAAGCCTCCTTAAATTTGCCAGAAGAAACGACTAATATACACATTGAACTCTTAATACCAAATTAATCGCAGCAACAACAACAGCAGCAGCAAAAACAATGAACGCAAAAGCAACGCCAGCACCAGCAGTAACTAATAATTCCAAGCGGGAGTTTTCTTTGAAGGGCATAAGCTGCAATCGAAATACTTCTCTTGTAGAAACTATTTACATTTACATAACATTCCACTTAGTGTTTATTAAACCAAATCGCGTTTCAAACGTAGTTGCAAAGAGGGGATACTAAGTCAGTTATGCAAAGTTGACGCCTGCTGATATGAGAAAAGAAATGCAACATGGCCTAAGAACTTCTTCAATTTTGCTGCATCAGCAATGTTAGATCTGAATTTGATGTATTTTTTTTTTAAAGATACCGAACAATCTTAATGCACACGGAACGATGCCAAGTTCTCTTTTGGAAACAGTAATATGTTATCGAGTTTGTTTTTTATGTTCCTTTTGTCTAATTTTGGAAGCGGCGCGTATATGTCGGCGAATTTGACGATCGTGTTTTATGGTTTTATTCCAGGCGTCGTTATGACTTCGTCTCTTTCGTTTTATAACTTCCCAGACATATGTAATTATGGGCGCTGAATAAAGTGCTTTCAACAACAATAGAGATAATTTGAATACATCTGAATTAGTGCTGAGAAAACAACCATAAGCGGTCCATAAATATTGGGACGAAGCGCCTGTGTGAGATCTCACTAGCATGAGCATGGGCGAAATATGAAGAAATTTTACAAACGTGGGCAATATATCGACACTGCAGTGTTTTAGATACGTCAAAATTAATGGTTATTCATGTTTTGGTGATTATTGAGGTCCCCAAGAGACAAATTTATGCAACCTTTTTACAATTACCATTGTCATATTAAATGATGTAAATGTATATTTATGAATCGTAATAAGACTGAAATAATGTAAATCAACGGTATGCGTTCATTGGCACGGGACCAAAATAGTCTTCCAAAATAGCATACAAATTGATTAAGCTCCTATTGTACCAATTCATTTTCTATCGAAGCCTATTATATGTAAAGCGCTTACAAGGCCGATTTGATTGCCAAGAATAAATTACACGAAAAGAAGTAAAATTAATACAAACTCGCATTTGTGTCTATCGGTTTGATCAGACTTGACACACGACGCCCGTGTTCTCATGCTGGTCATCCTCCAAATCAACAAGGCTGAAGGTCAGCAACTAAAGCCCAGGGTTCAAGCCCCCGGGCTCCGTCACGCCCCGTCTCTCGTTGGATCTGCTGGTCTAATTATGGCGCTGAACGAGATTCATTAACTGCTTTTGAACTGCCATAAGAATTCCCACACTTGTCTTTGTGCTCAAAGATTTTCATTTGATGTTTCATTGTTCTGCTTATAATTTAGTTACCGGCTGTCGTGCACGCGTCGAGCGCGCAATAACGTCCACGTTATAGTTTGTTAGCACGTGTACACAAAGATAAGTGTTACGCAAACGTGATTTACAAAAGGAAATTTCACGTCGGGCTGAGACGAACTGGACAATCAGAACGTGAAGAATATGAAAAACCAACATTAAAAGAGTTGATTTATACAAGCAAAAACATACTGTCGAGAACATGCTAATCGTTTTGCATCCAACAATCTGGTGTTCTCAATTATGCACATGAATGCATGCATTGTTAAATCAGATTTTAATATTGTCTGTGTGTCAATTCATCGCCTATTAATATGTGTAGTATAGTCACTTGCAATAGAAGGAATATAATTCTTGATACCCCATAAAGAAGAGTTTCAAAAGCGTTCACATTTTTGAAGCGCGTTCTATGCACACAATTTAATACTTTATCATCATCTAAATACCACAAAGATGAATGCTATTTTTTCTTTCAATTATTTTGACAGTCTTTACATTTTACAAACGTAAGAGGGACGAAAAATAATGTTTAATAAAGAAGATGCTGTATCATTGCCAAAGGTATCCCCTTTCGTTTAGAATTGTGTTCTTGAATTTCAGCTAAAACCTACAAAAGCAAATTCAAATTGCCTAGCAACAATAAAAAATCAGCTATATTAAAGCGGGGGAATACTATAACGAGGAACTGTAAAATAAGAAATTAGCATTATAATGACATTCAGATTAAATCTAGTTATTTAAGATTTAAACGAAACACTTATTGCACACTTGGCATATACATGTTACCTGCTGGACCGATCACGCATTGTATATATTATTAACTATAAGGAACATACACTTTATGTTTGTACAACTCTGGGATAACTTACTGTTTCAATAGGAAAAGGAGCTTTTTCCAGCTCACGTTTGGTTTCCAATGCTAAATTATTACGCATTTCGTGCTTTCAATTTCGCCTAGAGGCATTTGATTTTATATTTGGCTTGCGGATTGCAGCATATTAAGTTTGCCCGGGAATTACAGGTTTTCATTCTAATTAGCAACCTGTTTGACTTTCAGCGACAAAACGCTCAATTAGAGAATAACTGAAGTTATTAGTGTCTCAATTTGCGCAGCATTCTTTTTAACATGATAACGAAAGTATCTTAATTTAATAATACGCGACCGATTATTGTTTTTTTTAATCCGTGAAAGTTATTTGTTCACAAACATGCGTAATATAATGATGTGATTGAAGTGCATGAATTTGTAAGCACTTTTTAGTTCAACACTAGAATCACTTCTTTTCACTTTCAACTTTTTAAGTATATTTTGATTTGCTTTTATACAAAAAGTCTATGTGAACAATGTAAAGATAATGTTACTGACAACAAAGCGACTCTATGGTTGACTCACGGAATTGTGATGGCAGACTAAATGACCCGGTAAGATTAAGGACTTAGCATTTTTATGTCAACGCACAAAATAGGTTTTAATAGCAGTACACACATATTACTCGCTTAAATTATCATCAGTCTTCATGCTAGTATGAAGATGCCATTTTGCTATACTCGGATAGGGTGTCATTTAATCGCACCCTTCAATCTTTTGTGTGGATGTTGGCAAAATGGATCCTTTCATTTGATGCCCACAATACCCATAAATATTCGGGTGTATTATGCGATTTAATTACCCTTGTAACGTAGGTAACCGTTTATTCTGTTCACAATACTTTCATAATTCACTAAACCAATCTTTGTGGTTTCATCCTTTAAAGAGAACTGCTATTTACCGCATCTATTACGCTATACAATTTAGCATTTCGAAATACGGTGGAATTTACACAGCTGTACATTTGGTCTGCTTCACTCTTTAACTTTTCAGCAAAGTCACGTACGATTTCTTTAATTGAAGCAATTTATTTAAACTTGTGCTGCCAAAGGTTACGCATTTGGCGATAAAACAACTTTTGTTAAATTAAGTTAAACCGGCAAACCTATGATTTGGACTACATCGCCATTTTGTGAGAATCCGTTGCCCGGGTCACAAAGGGTAATCCAACACCGAGTGTTTACAAAACAGACAGGACTGGCGTATCAAGCAGTTGTAAACGAGGCATCAATAGTCATTTTGTTGATAAGAGGCTGGAAATTGAGACGGTTCTCATTAGCCATCCGAAGTCGTAAATTCGTCCAAAACATGAATAGTGTTACTATACTGGTGTAGGCCATGTCGCGGAAAAACCATTAAGTTTGAAACCCAACCGTACGGCGAACTTCGTGTTTTTACGTCGTTATTTTCTGCGTCCGTGTAGGCACGAGATCTACATGATAAAATTAATTAGTATCAAAAGAAAGTAATAGTTTATTGATATGAATTATGACAAAGGCAACACGTGTCCTATGAAATCAAACCTTCCGCGTTATGTGACAATGCAACTTTCTTTAGCGGTTCAGTGAACAGCTTCTTATATCAATATTTGTTAAAGTCGTATGATATAGTTATTATATACGCATTTATGCATTTAGGTAACCGAGCGGAATATCGTTAGTGTGAACGATACAACATTTGTAGTCAAAACAATTGGCTGATTTAGAACGGCTGTTACATTATCTTATTTACGTGTAGACGTGTGTAGAAGAAAAATACTTAAGTAAGAAAGCAAGAAAAACTAACCATTGAAGGGAAAAAGTGTTTAAAAAAATATATTTCTTTACTGAAAAGATACTAGTTTAGAGACGTATCCGCAAATATGTATCGCTAGGTTTCTTCACATTCAATCTGGTAATGAACAGAAGCGCTCTACTTTTTCGCTGTAATCCACTGGCGCTGCTGAGTCGAGTTCGGATTGAGCCAAGATGATTTCACCCGGGCCGATCCCGGCGACTTCATTACAAAACGCAAGCTATATCATTTCCACAGTTGCAGATCGACTGTCTGATTTTGAAAGTATCCCCATTGTATATGGCTTGCAAGGTCGACAATCATATTCATATCGAATCGCAATTCAGCTTTGTTATTATAGCATGTCATGCGATAGAAGAACATTGTTTTGTCTTTTTCCTTTGCGTATCCGGAGCATCGATGTCGATTTAACGCTGCAATGTTAAAATGACACTTTTACTTCGAGAAAGAGATACTATCAAATCGGATTCATGTGGTTCAGTTTTTGACTCAGCGCAAAATGCGTCAACAAAGATACCATGCTTGGCCAACTTAATGTATCGAAAAAGGTGTTTTTAACGTTATTTCCTTACAATCAAAGCAGTGTAAGCGTGTTTCCAGCTTGTATGTATACCTCAATAGAGGGTTAACTTTTACGTCATACGATACTCACGCGAATAAAGAACTTCAAAGTGATACATTAGCCCAAATCTTGCTACCTAATAACCCTTAAATGTTTCCTTTCGTTTTTACATGTTCGGTTTATGTTTCCATTACCTTGCAAACACGAAATCGGAGAATGCACACACAACTTTAATGTACATTTACCTGTATTATTTAATTTTGCTGAAAAATAATTTTAGTTCATTGAGAGGGGGTCCTTTTTGTGTTTTTGCGATTTAAAATTTAAAGAACTTTCAATGTTTGTGCAAACAGTGCGTTGATGGTGCGTGGGAAAGAGAACAGCTCCCCTCATTCATACGTTGAAAGGCCTGATATTGTTTTCATAGATAATCCCCGGATAACCCAATCGGATACAACACATATCGGATCCCATGACCTCTATGATTTTCGAAGAAACGCCTTTCCTAAGATCGTTGGGTTAGGTATGATCAACGTCACACATGCCTTGATCGACTAAGCTTGATTCTAATTAAATCCAAACGCAACTGAAATATATCATTATTTCCTGGGAAATCATCAATAGTTATTCTTCCGTTTCGTTCTCCGCAAAGTATCTTAAATAAATTGTAATACTGACGCTGTGGGATTTTGGCGCACTCGTATATTTGGGTATTTAGCGGTATGTACTTATTTCGATAAATCGAGAGAGGCTTTTGTTAAAAGAAAACTGCTATAAATTTCGGCTCGGTGATTACGTCTTGATAATGAAAGTCGTCATTAAGACCTGGCATCGTTTGAGCTCTGATTATTTAGGGCTTAGTAGGGATTCACGTGTTCTATTTGAGTTTCTTAGAACTTCAAGTTTCGCCACGTGTTTCTCGACGCCAAAGCCATTCTGTAATATCAAGGTCTTTTAGACGCTCTTTTACAATATAACACCCCGGCGGTAGGAAGCAAAAGAGACTTAATTTTCCTCTTGAAAACATGGTCATTTAAATATACTGAATTTGATTGCACTTTGCTGTGGATACATACATATTACCTGCACGTGTTTTCCGTGCATTCATGCTGTTTTATTCGATAAACATCAGCGACTAATTATGATTAAGGCAGTTACAGACAGACGCAATATTCAGTTTCTCGTGCAAACTGAAGAATTCATGGTATTTAATGTAAGACTTATTGGTTTAATTATCTAGATGGAGAAATACTCGTTGATGGTGATACTATTCTTCAGTTCTAAACGATGGTTTTAATGCATTTTAGAATTAATATTGCCAAAATTACTGATCATGAAGTATAGCTAAGTGTTAGGTTATACAAAGAAGTGATTTGTTAAAATTTTCCGTCGGAATTAACCAAACATTATGCTTAAACAAAGAAATACGCTTCATATGACGAGAAAACTAATCATAGATGAAATCAAGTTCGATCTCATTAATTTCATTTAATTTCTCCAAATAATATTACTAAATTGCTTTGTAAAAGAAATTATATCGTTAACTCATCACCGTTGTGATGTATTTTTTCTTAGATTATATTTATGATAATAGATTTATAGCCCCGAAAAAATATATGTGATTATTAAAATAATAAAATCGGTTGAGTGTAGCCCATTTATTACCGGCCTTTATTAGCCAATAAAGAAACCCGCTCTTTGATTTGACAGGGGAACGAACCGCTAAAGACATTCTTAGATTATAAGTTTGTATTAATAATAATTGGTCAACTTAGTCATTCGGTAATGTTATGATCAAATTATATATTTGATTTATTCTATCATTCACGATATGTTTTCATTCTATCCATCATAATTATTCGTTTATTTAGTAAATTTTATCATTTTTTATGGCTACTTAGGTATAATACAATCATGATAAAATATGTTTCTTTTAACTAAGCTTCAAATGCTATACACATTTATAAGATATTTAATATATACTTAACCAATTATGCCTAGCGTCTAGAAAAAAGGCCTTGGCAAACAGCGTAGACCCAGATGAGACGCCGCATGATTCGGCGTCTCATCAGGGTCTGCGCTGTTTGCTTAAAGGAATTTCTGTAAGAAATATTCTAAATAAATAAATAAAAATACTAGACATCCCTAATTTTGGAAATAAATTGAATTCAATATAGAAGGATGGGAGAGTCCACTAGGCATAAATGGGTTAATACTCTGAATACCTGTAAATGACATCTAGTTTAGATAATCAGTATCTGTTTTCAAACGGGGGTGTTCTGACATATATCATACATACACATCTGGTGAAAAGAATGCGATTCAAGCGTATGCTGGGTACATTTAAATGACAATTTAATTTCGTAATTTCTAAATTACATTCGTTGTGCATTCATATTTTTCCTCTGGCGAAGTCTATCTCAAGTGATATCTCAATTGTGGTTATTACAGTAGAATTAGATAGAAATCAACTGTCTGTTTTACAACGAGCTCCATACTACAGATAAATATTGTCGTAAATTACGCCGAAAGTATCCCATCTTAGGCACCGACAAATAGTAATGTTCACCCAGTGCTCGTCGTGTTGTGTGCATTTAGACAAACTAGTAACACACGAATGCAAATACTCTCTCACGAAATTACAATATATTAAAAAAAAACAAAATAAACCACATTTTCACTTGATCAACATTAGGTTTATTTCTGATTTAAAAGTCATTCCATTAAACATATTTGTTATAGATCATGTAGTACAGGAGATCGCCGAAAGTTAAATGCATGTAGTACATGGCATTGCTGAAAGTTAAGTGCTAAACTTATAAAGCGTAATCGTACAAACTCATAATTATTACTTTCCAATTTACCATTATGTTCACCTTAACATATACATAGCTGATGATTTACCAAACATTATACTATTTCATCGAGTCAAATCAAGACGGCAATAAAAGCGCACTGAATAGAAGTTAATTATCCAGGAACGAAATTTCGATGTTTTATTGTCGAGTTAGGAAATTATCGCAGTGTATCATGCCTATGAATGTTGTGTTATTAAAGCGCTTATTAACTTGATTAATAGTCTCTGCTTTCTTTAAATTGACGCATATGCATTATGTACATCGAACGTTTTTGAAAAACGTGTCAAAAATAAATGACGCAAATGGAATGAAACCACTTTGAAAGCAATAGAATACTGTTTATTTTTCGTTTTCGTTTTATCTTTCAAACTATTGAAAATGATCAGATATAACCATTAAAATGATATTCGCCAAACTTCAGTTTTTATGGTAATAAGTTATTAACCGTTTTTAAAGTCATTTTAGATGTTTAACACAACATGGACAGTAACAACACAAACAGGGAAATTATGTACCTTGAGTTTTCAAAATATATTATTTGTATATTTTTGAGGTGCTAGTGTTTCTTAATATGATTTATTTCAATCTAGCCGAGTATTGCAAATAACATCGAACCTTGTGCTATTGTATTTTGTATTTTACACAATTTTGTTTATTCGTATTTGCAGCCTCCCCCTCAGTACCAGTTGAACCTGCCCCGGAGCAAGCTGGACGACTGCCACTCGGACATGTCCGGAGAGAGCGCCGGCGACAGCGGCAAGGGCGGAAGTGACGACGATCTGCAGATCAACAATCTTTCCTTCCCACGCGACGGCGACCTGCGCTTCAAGGACAGGTGGAACACCGGGAGACACAGCGCCTCTGCGTGCCAACTCTCTTCGTTTCCCACTCGATATACGCAACCGAACAACACCCTTACGCACCAGAAAATAGTCCCGTTCTCGTTCAAGAAAACGCCATCCTACAGCGGAAATGGTTTAATAAATAATCTTGCGCCTCAACCGTCGTTCCAGATGACCGCGACGACGGGATATAGCGTGCCGACGTATTATGACGACGAGAGCCGGTCGTCGTCTGGGTTCCATAGTAGTATAGATTCCAGCTCAAATATGCATATTAATAATTTCAGGAATGGAAAACTGTACTTAAATCGAGCTAAAGTGTCGGACTGTGTGGTATAGGGAGAGTTTGTGTTCGTATAACTTATATTATCTGTGATATTAGAAGTCATTGTTGTACCAAATCACGCGATGTTATTGACAAGAATGGCCCAAGTCAGTAATCGGACACAACGCACGTTACATGTGCCAAATTGTACATTTATTATTCTTAATATTTAAATGAAAGTCACTGTCTTCTCATCTGTGTGCAATGATGAACTAGCAGACGAGAATAATCTGGTCATGTGAGGAGAGGCGCAATGCGATGTCATCGATTTCATTATTATAGGTAGGTAGATCGAAATTTATAACCAATGAATCGATCCAATTTGAACTTGTCTTTACGCATTAGCCCTTTCAGTGCTGGAACCGAATTTTGAAGGCCTTTGCCAACAGTTTGGATCCAGATGAGACGCCACAGAACGTGGCGTCTCATCAGGATCCAAACTGTTTGCTATTCTGATAGTATTCTTTGAAAGAAAATCGAAGAAAATGCAAATTTTAGAAATTCAGCAGAAGACATTTTAGCAGACGACAAATTTCCCAGCATGCAAAGGGTTAACAACACAAATACTGTTACAAATGTATACAATAACATAAGCCTTCGAGTCAAAACCTAGTGAATGACTAATTTATCAGTGATCAGTGTATTGGCGGGGATTTGTACTAAAATCTGGCAAAAGATAACATTTAAATTGACCGCAAATATCGTTGAGAATCTGCCTTTAGGCGATTCTTAGTACTGCCAAGCTATCGAAGCAAATAATTGTTACACGCCTCATTAGAATTTTAAGCGTTTTGTCTCTGTATTTTAATCAACCGTAAGGCGATAATTCACTATCTTTCACACATTTACACAAAACATATTGTCTTTTGGGCTTTTCCTAATGCGCATAATCATTATTTGTAAGGGATTTTGTTTGAATAGTATGAATTTCAGATTCACTTGTCAAATAACCGAATCTTTGCATGGAATATGACGAAGTTACCGGAAATTATACATCACGTGACCAAGGCAACTAAATTATTTCCCGTAGTAAACTTTTGACACAAATCATTATTTTTTTCAGATTACGCCGTAGCGTTGAAGACTGCATTTCCGAAAGAAGAGCTACGTTTTCTACTAACCCTCCAAGTTATGACAGAGTGTAGCATAACCAGTCATCTGGACGTGTATTTCGGACAGTGTTTCATCGGATATCGCTTCTTCTCTTCAATAACTCTTGAACATCGCAATGCCTGAGGCATTCTTGTATTTAAATAAACATGCAAGATGACGTTTATAAAACGCCCGTTTGAAAGTAAATGTGGGAACGTGTGTGTGATTCACGAACACATGCAATTCGGCGTGCATTATTTGAAATATGCTTCGTTGTATTTTCCACACCTATCGTAGTCACTTGTAGTCTTATGTAAGTTACAACTACAAGACTGTGCAAACATAATGTTTTACGAGCTGGGCAATAATGGAAAAACATGTAAAGCATTTATATAGCCATAATTATTACATAAACACGTACATTAATGTGCTACGCAAAATACTCGATTAGCATAACGTGTTAAAAAAAATAAAACGTGCATAAGGAAGCATAATGGTGCCCATAACATTTACAATAAACGTTTTATTCGCCATAAAGTATTCACTTAATAAACAAATTTTAATAATATAGTTTTGTATGTCAGATCGTTTATCTTCTGGCAGGTTACCTGAATTCACGTGTACTTTAGACAGTCCCTGTTGACAGTCAGTCACTGTTAAAATTATTGTTGGTGCAGCCGAAATTAATGGTCAGTCCGAAGGGTAAAGCAATAATTAATAATTTCCTTTCAAGTTACGTCGGCGCAACTTTGATCTTCGGCATCCCCATGTTGATAATAGATAATACTCATTGTGCTGATATGTAAATAATTGTTGTGTCCCGCTGCGTGTATGTACAAAGAGTGACCGGACAGGTCATTGCATGATAAATGTTACGAGATATTACGGCGGAGCTGCGTTTGATAGAAGTGTCAGGTCCCGGTAGATTTGATAAATGGTATCCGCGATTGTACACCCATAACAATAAATACAATAACACATTGGAACTCTCTCAGATGTATTTTTCACTTCATGATAGGGAATCGTTAAGAGAAATTGAATTTTGTTTCATAGTTATTCGAGGACCAATAGTTTTATGTTTGTTGAAGATATTCGTGTTATTGTTTTCATATTTTGTAAACTGAATAATTCAATTGTTATTAATAATGAGTGTAGTTGTGCAGAAATATTTAATCAAATTCAATACCAATGATAATCTAGTTGAAAACACGCATGTTTTAAAAAATGATTGGAATTGTTGATACGCACGTTTAATATATTATAATTAACGGGTAAGACGAATACCTATGTATAAAAATACGCGTTTTGAAAGGTAGAGAAAGAGTTCGTGACATCGAATAGATTCGTGTCTTCCGAAGAATAAATGTTTGTTTTTTTTAAATTCTATTATGAAAACTGTTTTATTGATTTGTCCAAACATCAGTAGTTTCGTTTCTTGCATGTTTGCATTCAGATTTTAATGTCGACAATGGTCCGAAGCACAATAATTTTGTTTGTATATTTGAAAAATGTGCACGTCATGTTATGTTCATCTTTACAATTATTATCATACGAATGATGCACGTGTCGTGAACGTGATTTTTTATGCTAACAATTTAGTCACTAATGTCGTGTTCATATGGTTATGCTTTTTGTTGTGGTTTTTGTAAATTCTACTGATATTTGTGTATGTTTGCATTTGTATTACATTCTAGAAGAATGTTTTTGATAAATGCAATTAAAATCTTCAAAAATAATTTTGTTTTTTTATCATGAAAGCTTTTACTGACGATTATGGAATTGAGAAGGTAGTTGTGTTAATTATGAGAATAAAAAAAGATGAATATTATGTATGATGATGATGCGTACGAAGAAGAAGTGATGATTAATATTATTGTTTTTACTACATTTATGATTATGACGATACCGACGATGCTGATGTAGATGATTGTTATTATGACGATGATGAGAATGATGATGATAAAGGAGAATATGAAGAAGAAGATGATGATGGTGGTGATTATAATGCTTGCAATTGCCACTGCCGTTGATTCGGCCGTTGATTATGCTATGATAATGAATACGACAAGTCTGGTGATACTGATGATGTCTTATGATATAATGTTGTTCTTAGTGTGTTGCAAATATCTCAAACTGGTGGTTGAATGGAAACATCTGCAACGCGATTATGCAATAATACGACAACACACGCAGCGATTTTAAAACAAACTTTTCAGTTTTATTTTCATACATTCAATATGTTTGAATTGAGACAGACAGTACTTGAGTTCTATGTGAAAATATAATCGAGTTTTTCTGTAACAATAGACTTGAAATATCTGTCAATAATCCAACCTAATCCGTGCTTTATTTTTTGTTTGGCAATAAGGTGTAAGAACAAACAGACCGACACTTGATGTCTGTAATTACTTTCAGGATATTTCCTGAGAAAAGAACGGGGAATATATTCCTATCTTGTCCTAATCGACCAGGATTCGCATTTAAGGAATGAAACATGTAGGTTTCGCCGAATGTATCGGACCTTTTATTCGACAACTGAAACGATTGAGATTTCACTTTTAAAGCAAACCTTTATCAAGCTATTTATACAACTTTAAAATTAAAGTAAGAAACGAGTATCGATAAATACAGATTGAATTAGTTGCAATGCTTATCCTAACAAAGCCTATGCATATATGAGTCGTGTTCTGAGAAAACTGGGCATAATGCATGTGCGTAAAGTGTCGTCCCAGATTAGCCTGTGCAGTCCGCACAGGCTAATCAGGGACGACACTTTACGCCTAAATTGGATTTTTGATAAGTAGAGACTTCATTTAAACAAAAAATGTCATTAACGCGGAAAGTGTCGTCTTGACACTTTATGCACATGCATTCAATCCAGTTTTCTCAGAACACGGCTCATATATGTGTTCTGGAGCGGGCGTGTTTAATGACGTAACGGTTCTTAAATTTGTTAAATAAACAATCCCGTGCGACGAAAAAAGAAAGTCGAGTTGTGCATAACTGAAATCATGCATAAACATGGTTTCATCGAAGATTATTACTTGGACTTAGAGGATTTTACAAATTTATATATTTTTGTTTCGATATGATATCGACATTTGAAACTCTTATATAGCAAAACGATGTGTTTGAATTGAATCATTTGAACAACGACATGTTTTGACAATAGATCAATCAGTCAAACACTTGAACAGATTGAAGTAGAGAACGAAATAATTGTTCAAATAAATGAATTAAAGCAATGTACTGATTTTATACTATTGTTACACTGGCCGAAAACATTAATAAGCCAGAGCAAATATGAAAGATACTTGTCGAGAAATCGACAATCGATACAAAAGTGCTTGTTTAAATGTTAGTTATGCTTTCCTATTAAAATCTTTCAGTATAATTTCACAATTCTATTACCATGAGAATAATGTAGAGAATATATATCTTTTAATTTGAACTTTGTCCTGTATAAATACATTTCTTAAAGGTTTGCTTAGGTGGCCATCTAGTGTAAGTATGTGGTAAAACATATTTGAAGTAAATTGCTTTTACCGTTTTAAGGCGGAAGCTTTCGCTTTAATGATTAAGCCGCGTCATGCGAAAATGGGTCTTATGCAGTGACGCGGTCTGGTCAGCCTCTCCGCTATAAATTCACGCAACGCTTCGTTTCTCTTAAGCGGAAAGTGTAGCTCCAGACCAGACTGCGTATGCGCTAAAGGTGAAATACCTATTTTCGCATGACGCGGTTCAATTGTTCGTTTTATGTTGCTTCGCATGTTCTGATCTGTTGTAAATGCGATTGCTCTTTCTAAAAAATAAAAGACTTACACTTTTTGACTTGTATTTTTGTCCTGTCAATGTTTTTTTGAGTTTTTTTTCTATAATGTCCGTCGGTGAAATCTCCCCTTTCTCAGCAAGCTGTTTTTAGCTCACCTGAGCACAACGTGCTCATGGTGAGCTTTTGGGATCGCCTTTTTTCCGTCGTGCGTCTGTCGTTCGTCGTCAACATTTTGCCTTGTGAACACTCTAGAGGCCACATTTCTTGTCCGATCTTCATGAAACTTGGTCAGGACATTTGTCCCAATGATACCTCAAATGAGTTCGAAACTGGGTTATGCTGGGTCAAAAACTAGGTCACTAGGTCAAAAAAAGGAAAAACCTTGTGAACACTGTAAAAGTCACATTTGATGCCCTATCTTCATGTAACTTTGTCAAAATGTTTGTCTCAATGATATGTTGGTTAAATTCAAAAAGGATTCCGGTCCGGTGAAAAACATGGCCGCCAGGGGGCGGGGAAGTTTTCCTTATATGGCTATAGAGAAACCTTGTGAACACTCTAGAAGTCACAATTTTTGCCCAATCATCATGAAACTTGGTCAAAACATTGGTTTCATTGATATCTTGGACCAGTTCTAAAATGGTCCAAAAAACATGGCTGCCAGGGGGTGGGGCAGTTTTCTCTATATGTATATAGTGAAAAGATGTGAACACTCTAGAAGTCATTTTTTGTCCAATCTTCATAAAATTTGGTCAGAACATTTGTTTCCTGGATACAACGGTTGAGTTCGAAAATGGTTTGGATCGGTAAAAAAACATGGCCGCCAGGGGGGTCATTTTCCTTATATTTATATAGTAAACAAAGCTTGTGAACACTCTTAGAAGTCACATTCTTTGGCTAATCATCTTGAAATTTTGTCTAAACATTGAGTTTAGAGATATCTTGGACGAGTTCCAAAATGGTCATGATCGATGGAAAAACATGGCCGCCAGGGGGTGTGGCAGTTTTCTCTATATGTATATAGTGAAAACATGTGAAGAGTCTAGAAGATACATTTTTTGCTCAATCTTCATGAAATTTGGTAAGAACATTGGTTTTCTGGATACGATGGTTGAGTTTGAAAATGGTTCGGATCGGTAAAAAAACATGGCCGCCAGGGGGAGGCATTTTCCTTATATTTATATAGTAAAAAAAGCTTGTGAACACTCTAGAAGTCACATTTTTTGCCTAATCATCATGAAATTTGGTCAAAACATTGGGTATGTGGATATCTCGGACGAGTTTGGAAATGGTTGTGATCAGTGGACAAACATGGTCGCCAGGGGGTGGGGCAGTTTTCTCTCTATGTATATACTAAAAACATGTGAACAGTCTAAAAGACACATTTTTTGTCCAATCTTCATGAAATTTGGTCAGAACATTTGTTTCCTTGATACAACGATTGAGTTCGAAAAAGGTTCGGATCGGTTAAAAAACATGGCCACCAGGGGGTGGGGATCTTTTTCCTTATATTTATATAGTAAAAAATCTTGTGAACCCTCTAGAAGTCACATTTGTTGTCCAATCATCATGAAACTTGGTTAAACATTGGTTTTATGGATATTTTGTTATGATATTTAGGCCGAGTTCCATTATGGGTACGGTCTGTTGAAAAACATGGCTTTAAATTGCTTTATAGTGTAACCTTGTTTACACTCTACTAAGAAATTACCTATGTACACGTTGAATGAAATTTATGCATATTATGATATTCATGATCTCCATGCAGTCATCTGAACATTATTTTGCCGATAAGATATACAGTTAAATTGCCATTTTAATTTTTTTTATTTTGTTCCTTTCTGAATAGGATTATCATGATGATGATTGGTTGCGGATTAAGTGCAACAAAGATATTTATGCCATCTGAAAACCCTTTATTAAATATTCTCAAATTTTAAGAAGTTATGTTGATTTCACAGAAAATTACTTAGGGGAGAAACAACTGTAAATAACTTGAATTCTCTTTGACCTCCAATCATGAATGCATGGCTTGTCAGGAATGCACTCTTATTTCTCCAATGATCCCATTCATTCACCTGCTTTTCAGCAACTAATTAATTCTCTATTGACTGTGCCTGAATTGTTCTGGTACAGTAGTATTCATTGATGCCTTTTGAAAAAATGGTAATGTGATGTACCAGGCTTGCAGCTTAAATGCCCTTAGTCCCTAGAAATAGGCCCCAGCTGGGAACTCACATCAAAGACCTTCAGACTGATATAAGTGGAAAACAAATTCTTATGGCACACAGATTATGGATGAGGTCGGTAGTTTTGGTGTGATTATCAAAGATTTGTGTTTAAAATATGGTTGATTGTTGTTTTAATTGGAAATATCATTGCAAGGTGAGTCTGAAAATAGTTCCAGGTTGTTTAAAAGCAAGGCCCTGAGGTGGGTGGCAGATTTCTTTTTATTGCTACATGTATAGTGAAACATTGTGAACTCTCTATAAGTCACATTTTAGATCAATCTTAATGAAACATGCTGAGAACATATGTTCCTATAATATATTGATTTACTTTGAAAATGGCTCCGGTGCTCTGAAGAGCATGGTTTCCAGGGGCGAGCGAATGTACATTTTCTATGATCACGAGTGAATTAAAATCGATATTCCACCGAATCCAACAAATTTTCTTTTTATTTTAGGTTTTTTTCACCGTTTATATGCATTGTTTTAGAGTTAAGCTAAAGAATTTCGCTGGGATAATGACGTGATTGCGTCAAAAAATGACGTCATTTTACAGTAAACCGTGTAAATTATCGATAATTTTCATTGTTAATTTTCACTGTTTGAAACAGTAAAATTATCATGTTTAAATCACTGATATTTCTCTATAAACCACCGGAAAGCATAAAATAAATTAAGATCTCTCCTTTATCTATATGACCGATTTATGTCCGTAAAATGCGTTTAAGGCAATACAGGGTATGTGCACCGGTTATTGTTTTCTGATATGGACCGCACGTGTTAACTAATTATTAATGACGCAAAGGCCTTGTTAAACATAGCTTAATTGCACGGGCAACATGCAGTGACAATCCTCTTATGAGTGTGAACGGTGTTGTATAGATCATATACGTTACTCAGGGTATAGACCGATCATTTTGCTTGCTAAGCGATTTAAAATCACACAGTATCCAACGTTCCTTTTTCGCTTCCACCTGATTTTTTGCTGCTCTTGAAAAAACACGATTACTGCTTTCGTAAATATACAACCATGATACTTTCATTAAAAACAGCTGACAAAATACTGGTTTTAACCGTAAAACATATGTTTTATACAACATTCATTGACGCTTGTTTATGCGGTGGTAAAGATATTTGGTTAGCCTAAAACGTACAATACCAAAATAAACAACGGACTCGAAAACGTCTGAGTAAAATGTGATGGTTAGTAAATATCTACATGTTTTTGATTTATCTCGAATTTTGACAGAAAGGGCAAAGTAGAATGAATGTAAACATCAATTTATGCTGTAATGACTTGTTTGGCATTTATTTGGTCAATAAAACAATATTTACTAGTATATAATAACTAGCGATTAATTCGGATATTTTAGCAATTTCTAAATATCTTAGGGTTCTAAACAAATTCTAACTTTATCTAAATACATTTTGAAATACTAAATGTGATACATACACATGCAAATTAAAAATTAAACATTTCTATTATATGTTTAGTACCATTTTTATTATACAAAGGCAATAATAATTTACAAATGTATAATTAACCCATTTATGCCTAGCGTCTAGAAAAAAGGCCTTGGCAAACAGCGTAGACCCAGATGAGACGCCGCATGATGCGGCGTCTCATCTGGGTCTGCGCTGTTTGTTTAAAGGAATTTCTGTAAGAAATATTCTACATATAGACATAAATATACTTGACATCCCTAATTTTGGAAATAAATTGATCCAATTTAGAAGGATGGGAGAGTCCACTAGGCATAAACGGGTTAATCATGCTTTTCCGTTGGCATCAGTCTGTCTATAGCTTCGCTGAACGCCTCACATACTTGTCGAAACTTCTGTCGCAACATACCACTAAGCAGGTGCCTAGCATATACATGGATATCGAATGTTTCTGTGAATGCGCACCTTGTTTTCTATTCTATGCCTATTTCATCAATCGCCATAGCCTATCAAACCCACATGTTGATCACATAATCCTACGACTTTGAACAGTTTTCTAACATTAACCGAATCATAACGATATTTTTTTGCGAACAAATGAGGTGCAGAAAAGCCATAAAACATAACTCTTCTCTCATCGCAACAATGAAACGGCCATCATAACCCGCTGATGTGCCTGCGATTTCACTTAAACTCGCCTTTTACTTTATGTGAAACAACTCTTTTCCCTTGAGTTCGGAGGAAATTGGGTGTAGCGAAAGAAAACATATCGCGTTACGCTGAAAGACATGCTGTGCGCTTTTTTCCTAACGTGCGAATCTGGTTCTTCCATACATCTTTACATCAAAACGTTTTCTTACTAAAGAAAAGCAAAAGCCGGATTAGCAATGAAACAAGCCGTGACGATAAAACTTAAAAAAATCTTTGATGTGTTAATTCACTTTAATTGAAAGGTTTGGAGTGTCATTTTGGCAAAATTACCAGTTTAATATTTCTTATTAGGACAACCATGTAACGTGTCGCTTACAGTGACAGGTTCGGTTACGAAGTATGTTGCTAGTCAACCCTTGTCTGTTTATAGTAGAACACAACCGAAAATCAATCCGAACACATCCGAACAATCCAGTACTACCAATATGGGCAAACTTAACCTTTTTGTTTTAATGCGATTTTTTGATGTCAATACATATTTTAATTACACATCAACAAAACCAAAATGCATACATGTATATACATGTAAATGAGTTAAACGTGCCCCACTGACAATAATAATTGCATTCGTTCGACTTGGCTTGAGATTTAAGAAGTCATTGAAAAGGAACTTTTGAACTTGTGAACTAATATCATTTAACACCCTTGATAAAAGACCCTCGGGGTTTTCCATCCAAGCCACGTGTTAGTAGCGCAACCCGTAGAGTACACTTGAGCATCAACCCCTACTCATACATGCTGCTTTTTTTCTGACGGCTTATCACCACATAATGAAGCGCCTTTGATTGCAAACGACGGCCTTCATAAATGAAACCATATTTTAAATCTTGACTTTAAAATCCTATAATATACTATAGCATGTAAACACACATAAAAATAGTGGAATCCCTTTCAATTGCTTTTTCTTTTACTAACCTTTATATTCTTTGTGAAATTGCTGTGAATATAACTAACACAAGTCACATTTGTTGTCTCTTCTCAATTTAATGATTTAAATAGTGTGAAAATGGCCATTTCTAGCTCAATAGTTCACAAACTCCAGCCGTAAGGCGGGTATTTACGAGGACCCGAGATGCCCTTTGATGGATTACTCTTCTAAGTGACAGCTTCACCAGATAAATACTATCAGCGACCATCATTAAATCGCCTTTCTTCGGACCTTCTGTTGGCCGTAAACAACCATTACCGGGCATTACTATCAGGACAAACTTTGTCAGGTGTAATTATTACTGATCCCTTATCAAAGATTTATATTTGCAATATAAGCGATGTATGTTTTCTAAGCTCACCCAGCTAAATTAAATGGCGTATACAAGAACTTATGTATCACATTTTGTTTTATCCCCATGACCATCCAGTTCTTTGATACATACTCATTGTTCGACGTTGGACATGAAATATTCGCTGGCAAACGTGATTAATGGCGTCCGATTTGTCATAATGAAGCGTCCATTGTGATGTTACGCCACCTCCATTTGCCAAACGGATCTTGTTACAGTAGACATTCCTTCTAAAGTGTGCCAATCACATTAAATATGTATGAGTAACCGAATACCATTTTGACCGATGTTATGGAAACTACACTATATTTGCTTTGTATGTACAATTGAATTGGTTTACCGCGAAACTAGTGAAAACAAAAAGTTTTATTTTTTTTATGGAAAATGGGGGTAAAAAGAACGAATAACCAGTATATAACTTCTCACGAAAAGGTACTATATTTGACCGTCAGATACATGCATTTCATTAGATAAATACATGTATTTCTCCAAAGACTGTGGATCTGAATAGCATTTTAGATTTTAGAGAAAAATGAAAACAAACATTCATAACTAATACTTAACCACAACGGGCCGCTTGTTAATAACATTACGTTAAACATATTTAAACACTTACACTTTCATGTATAGTTTGACTGTAATGAGTGGTTTGTTGTGGTATACACCACAGGCCTTTCATAACAAAATAGCCATTTTTTCTCGTTAAAAAGTTTCTACTCGTGTCGTATCCATCATATAGGGGACAGAACACGAAATAAACGAGGAGTGATATATTTCGCAGTTAGCTCCCTTTTAATTATATTAAGTTAGATATTTGTTTATTTGTTCAATGGTACTGAACCCAATTTCAAGAATAAATGCTTCACTAACACCTATGCGAATACAATGTCTGTAAATACATATTTTGCTCGAGCATGTCCTTCCATCCGCCCGTGTCTGCCCGCAGACATTTCTTAATGGTTTTCTATATAACATGAATATTTCGGGATGCATTAGGCAATTTCATTTTTGACCAGTGTGCTCTATTGTTTCATTACAATGCGATTTATTTGAAGACATTAAGGGCCTCGCTCTGGGTTTAAGGCGGGGTTAAATGCATGTTCGTAAAATGTATAAAGATACTTTCCAAACTGGATTATTGCTACGAAGAGACTTTATTCAAACGAAAAACTCACCTATTCTAGTTATCCAAGTCTTTAAAATATTAATATAATAAAGTTATTGCCGCATTTAACCCGACTTTAACGCCTGACGTTGAATCCGATAACCTCGGGTTCGGTTCCTAACCCTGCCGCATAGTCTGTGTCGGTAGTAGTTAGGCCATTATTTATTTGGCCATTTTCCTGATACCTCTAATTCCTCTAATTCAGGTTGGGCAATCGTTATTTTTAGTGTTATTTAAGTTGCATTAAAATTGTAAAACACAATTAAATTAATATTTATAACGGTCTGACATTCGGTTTCGAGCATGAAATAGATCAACTTATCAACCATAGTGCGTGAGATTATTATATATGTTTACTAGTGGCGAGAGCGAATTTATTAACCCATGTATGCCTAGTGGACTCTCCCATTCTTTTAAATGGGATCAATTTATTTCCAAAATTAGGGATGTCTAGTATATTTATTTCTATATTTAGAATTTTTCTTACAGAAATTCCTTTAAGCAAAGAACGCAGACCCTGATGAGACGCCGCATCATGCGGCGTCTCATTTATGTCTACGCTGTTTGCCAAGGCCTCTTTTCTAGACGTGAACTGGTTAATTAAATGTCTTTGATTTTCCTAAGGATATTCTTGAATGATGGGCTAAAATACACAAGGTTCACAATAAACCTATAGCATAATTACGACAGAAATGCAAACTTCATATCTTAATAAACGCTGATCAAATTGCAACCTTTTACACATGTTTGTATGACCTCGTTTGCTGGTAATTAAACTTTTATATCTATCTTTTCAAACGTGTTTAAACGTTCAGACACAGTTGAACAATACTCGTTCGCCAGAATTGTATAATTATGCTTGTATTTCAATATGTGTGCAACATGCGTCTACACTATAGACCGTTCCATAATCGATAAATTGACCGCCGCCATATTGTCAGTCACGTGACTGTCCGCCATTACACTGCTGCTAACTTGTGCGAGTCTGCGATTCCAAAAGCCAAAGACGTAGAGAATACCCGCTTCACCGTTGTCGGATAAATAAATTACTTAATGAATTAATGTGATGCGATTATCACATTTTTGTTGTTTAAATGATTGTTTGAAGTTGAGATTGATTGTTACAAATAAAATGTTTAAAATGCTTTCGTGTATTTGTTTTTTTTATCTGTAATCAAGTGGTAATCATCGGCGAAAATTTGCTGGTTCAGTCGCTCATACTATGTCTTTGATAAGACTTGTTACTTTTAACGTTTCACAAACAATTCACGCATGTATTGTTGTGTTGATTTTAATAGCCGCAACATCAAGCAGATTATATTTTAATTAATACTTATAAAAGATTCTCGCGCAATTTATTACCGCTAATTGTTTGTAATTGATCTCATTTGGTAAAAATCTACATTCCAAAATCATTACATATTATATTAAGTATGATATTATTGATACGCCTTCCATTATTTTTCTTGTTTTAACTGATATCAGAGATAAAAAAGTGTGGTTTGGATTTATATTTATTTTTTTAGATGGAATTTTGTCACGTTAAAAAACGAGCTTTTTATCATGAGAGAGTGATATTGATCTTGACGACCTTTTATGTGATTATTCGGAAGATGAAGAGAATGCGATCTATGTGATATATCTATATTTTCATCTTTGAATCATTTAACAGCTATAAAGCTAAAAATACTAAAAATTGTATTTTATAGGTCTTTGAAGTAACGCAAAACATATGGATAACGACACCAAATGCTTAGTCAATTAATCCACACAAAAAAAACTCCGATAAAAAAACACCTAAATAATATTTCAAAAATATATTATTAAGCGCCAAACGAATTTATTAATACCTTTATTTGCAACTTTAAAAACGCGGCATAAGCATCAATGAAAGATTATCTGAAGACTGAAAGGCCGACAATTTGACACAATAAAGAGCTTTATGCATAAGCCGTAATATTTTTTTTTTGCAGAAAAGCTTCAATAAATTACAATAGTAATACATCTAATTATAAAAATATAATTATCAATGGCATGAGGACGCTAGTGTGATAAATAAATGAGTGTTAGAAAGTGTAAGGAGTGCTTTGAAAATGAACATACTACAAAGCCATATTAAAAGCAAAGGGCATGACAGTATTTACATGTAATTTTAATTTGATGGGTTTTGTACAAAGAATGACGCTATTGAGGAATATTAACATACAACTGAAAAAACACAACTTCATATGATGCAAATTGAACTGTGTACTCATGTATATTGAAAACTCGTTACTAGTGAGTATGAGTGACACATATCTAACATTTTAACACACATATATTTATATACATATATATTTTTTAAAAATATTTTTTACCTCTGTTTGGTGTCAAATGTAATTTATTGTTTTATGATATCGTTCGTGCATTGCCGTAACATCAAATCTTCATACGGAATGACGTAGTTTTAATTAACCGATACCCGCTAAATACGTATAATGTTTTATTTGTATATTTTTTTTAAATACTTTATTTTTTCATAAATTAAACGGGCTAGTATCTTTACGGTGTACAATTTCTGATATTCTATATTGGACATAACTTTTAATTTGTAAAATATGTAACATATCTTATTTACGCAACTGTTAAGTATGTTGGAGGTAAATTATCTTACCAAATGACTGCTTAATACTACCAGGAAGATGAGACATGGTAGCATCATCAATTGTGTTTAATGACCAGATTGTCATCTGCCACCCAGTGTGGTTTATGACACCATGTGGTTAGTTAAGTCTGGACAATATCTGATCAAAACGAGATAATCGGATTATGCAGAACAAAGGGGCAATAAACACTGGAATGCAAAGGCATACACGATTTAAAGATTGATGCAAATAATCAAATGAAAAATATTGCATTTAATTTAATTAAATGCTTTTTTTAATGTGTCAATGTGTTAGTTTTCCAAGACAACCAAGACCATGTAATGACGGCCTTAGAATTTAGAAAAAAATTCATCCGTTGAATAATCGGTGCTCTCTTATATATGTTACCGATTGTAAAGCAGCAGTGTAATGGCGGACGCGGAGAGAATTCAGGGGAGATAATTATGTAATGACTAAATTATGGAACGGTCTATATGTAACGTTGAAATGTGTATATGATACGTATTAAAATATAACGTATGTTTGATGTGCGTAATTTAATACAATAGGTTACATTCTTTCATTCGTGGCTCTGTGCGTCCGCCCAAAGTTTGGAATGCGATTTCTAACAAAGAACTGAATATTTTATGAATATTGGATGAAATTTGGTATATTTAGAATAATGGCCGTTTTATACCAGAGATCAATGGTATTGGAAACAGAGAATTGAACACTGTGAGTACTCAACAGTAGATGCGTTATTAATCAAATTATTATGAAAGTGGGTAAGTTTATCTTTAGGAACTAATCATGTAATGCGATATAAAGACATATATTGAGTGCGTGTGTGTGTGCGCGCGCGTGTGCGTGTGCGTGTGCGTGCGCGCGTGCGTGTTTGCGTGCGCGCGTGTGTGTGTGTGCCAAAATAAAGGCATTACATATACGCATGTTATGTGCAAACAAACGAAAGGTGTTACACATTAATTAAGGTAAACGCGATTACAGCCACTGAATGTCGCACGTGCGTGTTCGCTTTTGTTTTGTAGTATTCATAGAGTGCTGGGCAAAGGTTGTGGACGAGGGTGAATAATGCGCGGACCATGCGCAATGAGGGACTGGAATGTGATTACCGGTATGCACTGGGTTCTGCTGGTCGTTGTAGAAGTGGTGAATTGTTTGAGGTGAGTTTTAAATATATATGAGATATATTAAATTAATAAATAAATTAATAAACAAATAAATAAATATATAAAATATTATATTATATATATATTATGTAAATATAACTGCCCCACCATGACATTCCGTCAATGTTGAACGCTTTTCGGTATATTATTAACGTACCAAGTGTTATCCAATTTTACCGTGCTGTACTGTGTGTGTCGAATTCCAACATTTGGTAGTATGTTATTTATGCTCGCATATTGTTGCATATAACGCTAAATATTATTTTATTTATATTAAAACCCGTCTTGCCATATGCGTGTTTTTGTTACAGATTTTGCACCCCAGAGACGGATGGTACAAAACATATTAAGACACGGATGAATGCTGTGATATGTCCCAAGCGATGTACCTTCATTATCGAAAACATATTGTATTTGCTATTATATAACATTTGGATACGGTTTTATTTATTACAATTGCGTGTACTAATAACTTCGTGATTCGTTTTATGCGTTGGTATCTTGAAGGAAAATGTGATAAAACAAACAACCGCATATAATTAGTTTGTAATAAACTCAAATCGTTCAAATGAAATACATAAGCACATTAAAAATATTTAAAATACGCAGTTTTACAAAATACATAGACATATTTACATAATACTAGCACGATACACCAAATGGGTTTTCTCGAGGTACATGCATAATGCAGATAATGGTGTAAAAGTGTTATCCATTAGCGTTCAGGTTAAATCACTGAGAATGTGTTATTCATACTCAATCGAATTACATGTACAATTAAATGAAGGACATTAATACAACAAGGACTCACATGCACATTAAAGTTCGAATGGTGTTGAAGTCATAATTGATCAGTGCATATCGAGGGACAGTCTGTCGATACTATATGGTATAACTATACTTGAAGCAAGTGATCATATATCTTTTCATTACACGTTTACACACATCGCCAAAAATTATACATAATAACTGATTACAACTGGAGTCAATGCCTTTGAACCGCCAATGAAAAGCACGATAATTTACGACCGTTTATCTGCTCCGATAGTTTATTTCAGTGTGCTCTAATTCTAAATATTGACATTTTCAGGAACAAAACACTGATAACGCGCTGATTACAGCTATCAACAGTTTTTGGAAAACGACATGTCGCGTGGTACTTAATTCTCGTATTTTTACAAAGCACGGAGAAGGTTTCTCATAGGAATGTTGTTGATGTTTGGTTTTTGAAAGAAAGAAGAATATCAAAAGTCATTAAATCGAGAATGAGGATGCGACCATCAAACGTGTTTTATTCGCAGGATTCTATCAGCAGAACTTTCGTCAATGGAGGGACAATTGGTGACATGTTGGATGATATATGTGAAGGAAGGTAATTATGTGATTCAGTTTCAGTTATTTATACTGACAACTTTTCAAATCAATTCTTCAATTAAAAATTTATTTATATCATTACAGCCTTAACAAATTTTGATTTTTAATTAAGCAAAACAACTCGTTTTGACTCGCTTCAATAAAATGTCTGGATTGCTGGGTTTGCTGGTCGCACAGAAAATATGCATGATCATATATATTCAAATAACAGAAAAGTATCAGAAAAAAAAAGATTATGATTTAGATGAGAATTTTGTAAACTAACAAAAAGAGAATATAAGTAAGTATATCCATTAAAATATGCTGAGTAGAATCATGAAAATACATGTACTTACGTCCGCAAAATACTCACTAACCAGTACCCCAACCGCTATAAACATTTTTTAAAATTTTGAATTATAATGGTAATCGAAAGTCACCAGTTTTCACGGAATTCTGGTCAGACAGGTCTTTTTGTGAGTGAAGACCGCGTGCAATAGAAATTGAAATGAAAATTGTGCTGTGTTCCAAAATAAATAACTAAATGGTATTTACTTGATTGTTAACTTGGTCTTCAAATTATTATTGCTAAAATAGGTAACAAGCAGTAAACTTAATAACATAATAAACCGTGATAATGGACAAAGCGTCGAAAATATCAATAAGCAAAGTTTGGTAACACTTATCTGTGCTACAATAGAATATTTAAGGTCGTGAAACCGTCCATTGATATATACAAAACGAGCATAGCAATTTAAGAAACGAAAAATAACACGTTTATTAAAAATTGATACCACAATCCAAAGATCCATCAATACATCGTTTATTGATGGAAATTTGCACAATCACTTCCTACGAACCAAAGTGCTGATTGCATTGCTATGTATTGAAGCGTCTTTTCGAACTCACCAAAGATTTATCAATATGATATAGATACCGTTACAAACGCGCGTTCAATTAAAAGCCTTATTTTCTCATCAATATAAATATTATGCATTTGTTCTCTAAAATATTTTATATTTACTTTGAAATATATTAAATGTTTGTTTAGAAGTTAAGCAATTTCGTGAAGTGCCATACTTTTCAAGACAGTGAACTTATTTCCCTCATTTGCATGATTCCGTTTTATCGTCCTTATCTTAAAGTTATGACCCAACTATACACATTCTGGTCACTATTTGGCAATGTGTTATGATTTCACAATAAGGAAGTGTTTGGCAAAGATACGTCGATTGCCAGTCTTACCGAGAGAACACTTGTGTAAATGGCATTTTTTCTCATTAGACGCATTCCTTATATCATGCCGCTTATCATACTTTTTGTGTATATATAGGATCTGGCACGAGTTGTCATATCATACCATATTTTATTAAACGAGTTCAGGAATTTTGTTAGTAAGCGAGCCTTTGGCGAGCTTACTAACGAATTTCCTGGACGAGATCTTTTTATCACATGCTTTTAAATGAGCAAATTAAATAAATATTTACGCAAACATAATGATAAATCCCGAATTTTGTTGACATTTCGTGACGTCATTTGACGTTGCAACGTCATTTCAGCAAAATAACAAAATGCGATTGGTCAATAAACGAAAACTAAGCCAATGAAAACGGTTAAAAATGTTGTATTACACATGTGTAATATAAAATAATATGTAATGGTTGTATTATATGGGAAACAGGGTAAAGCATGTGATAACAATGTATATTATTTTTTGCAGAAGCTATGTTAAATCATTAATTACTCAAATGAACGTTATATGACGCTACATTATTACAGACGATAGTTACCGCTATAGAATTGCACATAGCTTTTTTCGTTTCGATAAAATCGAAACATAATTGCGTTGTGATAATGGCTTGAACAAACTCGTCTTTTCAAGTCAAACAAGATATTCAACAATATATGAAGAAACAAAATTTTAGAATGAATTGCTCTTTTCTCATAATAGAGCCTAATTAACACTCTTCCAATAAAATTATGTAACAAAAAGAGAAAAATAAATAAATTAATACCTGCATGAATCAAGATTGGAGTCATATTTGCAGAAAATAAACACTCGTAAATCACGTCATACATCATTAAGTATATATCGATCAAATAAAACAGAACGTATAAAATGGACCTTTATATCGGACCCCCTAATTCGGAAATGTCCAGGAAGTATCTGTAAAGACGTTTATATGGAGCGTTAACAAACTGTACGTACTTCGTTGTGTAATAGAGGGTGTACCAATGACAACGACGACGACCAATTGCAATTGTGCATGAAGATCGGTCCACTTGTTAATGGGCTAATTTTGTACATCTTAATCAGTTCAATTAAAATATTTGTGTCATGAATAGCTTCTTAATACGGTATTTTAATTGCAGGAAAGGCATTTACATCTTTACTATAACAGTTGTCAATCGCAACGGAAAATGGGTTACCACCGACAATCGACGTCTCTGGGTATTTCGGCAGCTGGAGAGGCTCGGGAAGTGTAGCTATATTGATGTCGACGTGGGTTACACAATTCCAGAAGAGAAAATGACGTCATCCAATGGTGGCGTGTCAGTGCATGTGCGCGGAGGGCCGGGTGGTTACTGGCATGAGAAGTCATCTTCGTCCAACACGTGCATCAAATGGACTATTGTGGTGTTATTGTGTCTGTTTTTCCTTGCATTGTTTGGTTTGTACACCAACGCAAAACGTCGTTGATAATATTGCCATATTATTCATTTCACTTCATTCCCGCAACAAAAATATATGCATTTTACCAAGAAGTCGAATAAGTAGAGAAGAAAAAAATACAGAAAGGACTTTTTTTGTTTAGTTCTTTTGTTTATAAGACCTATTTTGAGACGTCAAAAATAGTGTTTTTTTTAAATATTCTTTGACCCCTCTTTTTATGCATCGAATACTTAACTACATTTTAAGGTAATTAGTATACATATTTCTAATTAAATTGCATTTTGCTAAAGAATACTATATTTTTTTAATGCGCTTTTAACTAATTCAAATTGTGCATGTAAAGCAACCAATTAATACATGTAAGCGTAAATATACAAGTGTTTTTGATAGTATAAAACATGAAAACCGAGAGGTTTAGCACGTGATAGTCAAGATGGCGACGTCCATTTATTTTTTATTTTTAAATTAGGCGCACTTTCCAGCCATGTCACTAACAAAGTGATAAGTGTTTATTTTGTATTAAAATTCGCTTTATATCTCGATTTAACTCGCTGCAAGTTTTCTTAGTGGACCTGTAATTAGGTCATGATCATCCCGCTTAGAAATGTCGTAGCGAGTAAAGTCGAGGTTATGGAGGGAATGTTAATACGAAATAAACGCCAGTAACTTTTTTGCTAATATGGCTGGAAAGAGAGCGGAATTTAAACAAGAAATATATTTAAAAAGATATACGGCGTTGATGTTGTTATGTTTGCCACCAGTGAAAGGAGACGTAATGAAGCGACCATGTATTTTAATGAATGTAGTGAGTGATAATAAGATAATATATTTTACTGTTTTTACAAATAAGAAATGAAGAACGAGAAGAGGTGAAATTAATTGTATGTTTTATCGTCAATAAGTATTGTAATGACTAGATTTCATAATTGAACGAGTAATACATTACTTTCAAAAGGAACATATTTGCCACTGAAATACTTCTACTTCGTAGTTCCTACAGTCAATCGCTGACTAGTACAGGATGGCCTATAATAGGCAGATATGGACACTGTTGAGTCCGTTTCCTGGGAAGAACCAGTACTTGGTGTCTATGGAGGAGATAATGAGAGCTACTATGAACGTAATGTTGGAATGAAATAAAAGATAATGTATTAAGATGTCAGTGGAATGTAAACATAAAAGACTCAATATTTCAAGCATAATAGTGATATGATTTTTTTTGCAGAAACACAGAACATTATAACAAAATTAACAAAACAAAGTACAAAGAAACATATTTACACCAATAAACGCAAATATGAATATGAATAAATCAAAGACAGATTAGGATAGAAACAAGTAAAAAATCGTGGAATTCGAACAACAATATTGCCAAATATAACATGAATGAAAACAAGGGCTGTTTGTAAAACATGCATGCCCCCCATATGGGCTGTCAGTTGTAGTGGCAGCCATTGTGTGAATACGTTTTTTGTCACTGTGACCTTGTCCTTTGACCTAGTGACCTGAAGATCAATAGGAGTCATCTGCCGGTCATGATCAAAGTACATATAAAATTTCATGATCCTAGGCGTAAGCATTCTTGAGTTATCATCCGGAAACCATTTTACTTTTTCAAGTCACTGTAACCTTGACCTTTGACCTAGTGACCTGAAAATCAATAGGGGTCATCTGCCAGTTATGATCAATGTACCTATGAAGTTTCATTATCCTAGGCCTAAGCATTCTTGAGTTATCTTCCGGAAACCATATCACTATTTCGAGACACTGTGACCTTGACCCTTGACCCTTGACCTTGTGAACTGAAAATCAATAGAGGTCATCTGCCAGTCATGATCAATGTACCTATGAAGTTTCATGATCTTAGGCCTAAGCGTTCTTGAGTTATCATCCGGAAACCATCTGGTGGACGGACCGACCGACCGACATGTGCAAAACAATATACCCCCTCTTCTTCGAAAGGGGGCATAATAAATGAATATTCCTGTTCATATTCACACAATTTTATTTGGCTGGACAGGGAATCGAAAGTGCAATCCAGAGATTTATAGTGCAGGACTTTAAATATGCTAGTAATCCTAGTTAGCATTAAGGAAGTAAATATGTTCTATATTATAGTTTGAGAGAAGTACACAAGGATATTAAATTAAAATAAACATTACGTTATGTAAGGATTATGGATGTTGCAAAAGACATCAATGTGGTGTTTATTGCATTAGAGGAAAAAGGCACAATAAACATGTACGTGTAAAGTGATGGTGTAATCAGCTTTTTATAACGTATGCACAACGAAACTGATGTAAATGAAATAGTAACAAAACAGTGTAAAGAAACTGTACTGTCACATTAAACTTAAGTATTTACTGAAGGAAATTGTAAAGATTTATTTGCATAATGTTGGACAATCCGACATTAATAATAGATGAAATACAAGTAAGTCATGGTGGAAATGAGTAGGACAACACATTTGCGATGTTTAAATGAAAAACTCATGCAAAATCAGAATAAGTATTGCAAGCATATATAAAACAAGAGATGTGTTTGTCAGAAATACAATGCCCTCTATTGCGCCGCTTTGAAATAAAATTTAATACATCATTTGCCAGGTTTATAAATTATCTCCCTTTTAAAGCTTATTACTTCCCTTGGATTGTATTTTTTTAATTTTGACCTTGAAGGATGACCTTGGCCTTTCACCACTCAAATGTGCAGCTTCATTAGATACACATGCATGCCAAATATCAAGTTGCTATCTTCAATATTGCAAAACTTATGGCCAATGTTAAAGTTTTCGGACGGACGGACGGACTGACTGACGGACAGTTCAACTGCTATATGCCACCCTACCGTGGGCATAAAAATGTAATATTAAGGAACACATGGACTTTCAAATTAATCATAGCAAATATATGTACACAATATAAAGGCTGCATAACATATAAAACATATATGCAAGAGATATTTTGATAACAATCTTCATATGTAAAACATGTCAACAATTTACATGAACATGGGAAATATGTAAATAATGCATGTTTAAAACGTTTTGACAAACATGGCAGATATGAAAATGTTAAGTTTTATTTTATTATAGAATTAATTTATGATAGATACGCAATGCGAAAACAGACATAAAAGATTTCAGGGTGGCATCGAAGAAACAATACGCAAGCAGGGCGTGCCGAACTAGGCTTCAACATGCTCATCCCTTTTCTACGAGGTAAGGCGGTGACAGTGGACTTGAGGATTCAACTAGTGTCTGAGCACGCGCTTGCCCGTGGGCATAGAAGCAAATTCAAGGAAATCCACTGAAAACTATTCGACACCTGGGACAAATATGAGGACGATGAAATCCTCACCACACAACTACTGAGGAGATGCAGACACATCGCAGGGCTTTGGCACACGACCCAATCCACGACGAAGACATCTGAAAAGGAACATAGACATATAACAGAAAGAAGTCTGACTGTACTGTTTGTTGTGTACATAATATATGAAATGATTTCTGTGTATGTAGTGTTATTGAGTAGAGTTGTAGGGACAATTGCACTTTACCGGTACGCAACACCTAATACCTAATACCTAACGCAACACCTAATAATCCTTTTTATCCGATATATTTTCTTAGTATCTAGGGCTACCGCCCCCAAACCACCGCTTTGTTGATAGTGGTAAACAACTGTGTACCGGTAAAGTGCAATCTAGCCCAGTTGTATTTTAATGTATTGTGAATTTGTGTTGTATTTGATTATGTCTTTATGTTTTATATGTAAATAGATCTATTTTTGTTTGGTGTAATATTGTTTGCAAATAAATGGATGTGTTGTGAAATGTAAATATATGAGTATAATATTATTATACCGTTTATTGAGTTTAAATGTATTTAATTCATGAACAGAACAGCACAAAAAATGTTGTTTTAACATGGAAGAAAGGTGTCAATCAAAGGCGCCAAAGTTTCCCGGTATTATTCACACCTATATATTACCATTGTGACGAACCCTCTACCCGTTTTCTACAGTAAATTCAGTGGGACGAAACTGCAGTGTTACGAAACCTCCGTAAACCAACTGGAATATAGCAAATAATCAAGAATTAGGTCAACATCGTCAATCAATCGGGTGTTTGAATTAAATTGCAACCGATAAACATAATGGCAGCCAGAGCTATTGCTGTACATTGAAAACCCGGAGAACTAGATATAATATGCGCTTGGTGAAATCTTCAATTAATTATTATTACCATCTAGAAATGATAAATTCTTCAGCAATCGTCGATTCTTTCTTGGGTTTGATGCGCAACCGCAGTACACCGGCATAAATTAATGTGAGGAAATATAGTTCCATAACACTTATGATTATGATGCCACTTGTAGCGATTAATAGTAATTACACGTTTAATTAACATATCAGTAACATAAATGTTGCAATATACAAACACTAGTATAAATTATTACATTTTTTTACTTAAGACGTTGACGAGTATTACTACGCTGTTTACAAATTTAGTGGGTCTCCTAAACACTACAAAGTTTCGGGGTCTCTCTAAAACGCATACGGGAAACGCAGACAATTTACATTATAACGGTTGGTAACATTGAAATGAACAAAGAAGGAACATGCAGACGGTGATTGGTGTCCGTTATTATGGTGTTTATTATTGTTTCGTTGTTTGAATTTTAATGTTTGATGTTAAAAAAAATAACTGATTCTTAAATATCGATGTTTTGTTGAAAACGTGGCTCGGAAAGAGCTTTCGACCCAGATCGGAATTAGCGTAATGTAACCTCCAACCTTATCTTGATCGTCTGCGTTTTTACGTATGCGTTTTAGTGACCGCCCTTTACGGCATGTAAACATCAGATTCTTTTAATTTTAAAAACGAGTGATTAATGCTATAATGCTTCGTAAACTAAGGAAAAACATGGCATACATTCCAAATTGTTCTCTCCAATTAGAAGCCAGCATCCTCTTCAATGAACAGTGTTACATGCTATAATACAAGAACGCGGTTGTGTTGCCAATGTTCTGTGTAAAATGCTCAAATCAGCCAATGCAGTCAATGAAGTGTATTCATTTGTATTTAGCCGCGGGAAGTTTTATTTGAATTCTATTGGACGCTAACAAAGGTCACGTAAGGTGAAAAGCTGGCTTAGACAGCTACGCCGAAAAAAATATAACACGTAATAAAGGGAATAAAACGGCGAAAAATACCTGCCTCGGCATGGACGTCGCCATATTGATAATCACGTCATTACCCACACTGAAAATGTCACATCTTTGAGTAAAAATGTTCGCATTGTCAACGCCATTCGATTAGCAAGCCTTGTACAAATACAATACAAGATAACGAAGTGATCATGTGAACTCTCAACCCCAGTGTGAATTTACTACATGTATCGAATGAGTAATTAACGTATGTTTGGTGTGTTAATTGTGTTTGATGATATAAAGTTTTGATTGTGTCCGAAATGCATTGTCTGT